>NW_020194671.1:0-137234 GCF_002865645.1 Hyaloscypha bicolor E
TTTATTTAATATTATATTTTTATTTAATATTATATTTTTATTTAATATTATATTTTTATTTATTATTTTTTAATACTAATAAAAGTAATTTCGGATTTATTTAATTTAATAAAGAATTCTACATATTTTTATAGTTTATAATAGTTTTAAAAGAAATAAATAACTATATTCTTTTGGAATTTTAAATAAATTTCTTATTTAATTTTTTAGCTTCTAGTTTAAATAATTAAATTTCTAGTATTTTATAATAATTTATTATTATAAACTTATAAAAAGAGCTTATAAATAAAGTATTTATAAAAGAAATCATTTATTAAATATTCTAAAATAAAGAGAAAAAAAGAAATTTAAAAAAAGAATTAAATTTAAATATAAAATATATATATATAATTTAATAAGTTATATTAATTCTAATTAAATATAAAATATATAATATAATAAAAACTATTATATTACTTTTTCTTTTAAAAAGAACTTATTTTAAAATATATAAAATATATAAAATGTTATATTTTAATATTTCTTTTTATATTATTTTATTTTATAAGGAATTATTTTTTAATATTTGCCTTTATATGGCTTTAATATATATCTCTATATAAATTAGTTTTTTCTCTAGTTTATATTTCTATATAAGCCTATATTATTATCTAGTTTATATCTTTATATAAGTTTAATAAATATTTCTTATATTATTTCTGCTTTTATAAAACCTAGTTTTTAGATTTTATAAAAAGAATTCTTTTTTTATTACTATTATTAAGCTTATTATATATAGAGTTATTTAAAGAATTAAGAAAAAAAAATATTTTATAACTTTTTTAAATATATATAATTAATAAAATATATTTAAGCTTAAAGCTTTTAGAAATATTAATAAAGTATTTAGATTAAATAAAATTACTAATAATAAAATAACCTAATATAATAAAAGCTTTTAAGCTTAATATATAATATCTATTTTTAAAAGTAATAAAATTACTAGCTTATAATATTTAGAATTCTGGAACTTATTTAAAAGTAGCTATTAAAAATAAAGAATTTAATATAAATATAATAAAAATATTATTTTATATAATTAAATATAATAATTAAATATAAGCTTTATTAAAAAATATTTTATAATTTCTTTAAATAATATAATATTATTTATTTAAAATAAGAAAAAAAAAATTAGAAAAATTAAACTAATTAAAAAATAAAAGAATTATATAAATTAAAAATAAAATAAAAATATGTATTTTTATAACTTTTATAAATATAAATAATTAATAAAATATTCCAAAATTTTTTAGATAAAATAATAATTTTAGAATAATATTATAAATTTAT
The DNA here is from genome assembly GCF_002865645.1 of Hyaloscypha bicolor E. Lineage (NCBI taxonomy): Eukaryota > Fungi > Ascomycota > Leotiomycetes > Helotiales > Hyaloscyphaceae > Hyaloscypha > Hyaloscypha bicolor. The sequence goes on from NW_020194671.1 coordinate 1,333, forward strand.
AAAAAAAGCTTATAAATAAAATACTTATAAAAGAAATTATTTATTAAGAATTCTAAAATAAAAAGAAAAAAAGAAATTTAAGAAAAGAATTAAGTTTAAATATAAAATTATTAGTAAAATTTCAATAAAGTTCTTTTTAAAAATTATAAATACTTTTTTTAAAAAATTATTTATTATTAATTATAAATTAATTATTAGCTAATATATTATCTTAAAATAATACTTATATTATATAAATATTTTATTTTAGATAATTAGATTTATGAATTATAAAAGAGTTTTAAACTAGTTTATTTTAGTAATTATATTTATAAATAATTTATTAAATTTAAATATAATATATATTTATTTATAGAAAAAAAACATTTATTAATATTATATATAGAACTATTTTATCTTAGCTATAATAATAATAATAATAATAATAATAATAATAATAATAATAATAATAATAATAATAATAATAATAATAATAATAATAATAATAATAATAATAATAATAATAATAATAATAATAATAATAATAATAATAATAATAATAATAATAATAATAATAATAATAATAATAATAATAATAATAATAATAATAATAAAATATTTATAATTATTATTATAATTATTTAAAAATAAGAATATTAATTTATATTTAGCTAGATTTATATTATAATTACTAATAATATTTTATAAATATAATTAATTTATAAATTAGTTATATAATAATTTATAAATTAGTTAAAAATATTTATTAGAGATTTATAAAACTATAATTATAATAAAAATTAACTAAAAATAATAAGAAATTAATTAATAAATTATAGATTAGCTTATAAATTAAATTATTATAATAATATTTCTTATATTAGTTTTAGATTATTTATAGTATTTCTATATTCGGATTTTAATAATTTATATAAAATATAATAACTAGTATTATATAATTAGTTTTAGCTAAAAGAATTAATTTTAGCTAAGATTTTAAACTATAATTCAAATTAAGCTTATTTTTAAAACTCGATATTATAATAATTTTATTTATATATATTTATTTATTATTATATATATTTTTTTTACTTAGTTTTAAATTCTTAAAATATTAGAAATTATTAATTTTTATATTTTATTTATTACTTTATTTCTATTATTATATTATTTAAAGTTCTTATATTATTAATAATAAATATTAGTATTATAAAACCTATAATTCTTTATTTATTTATTTATTTAATTAATAAAATATTATATTATTTTCAAGTATTTATTTTATTATTATTCTATTTAATATTAATTTTACTAATATTCTTTTAAATATAAATCTAATATAAGTTTTATAGCTTATATTTAGAAATTAATATTTTATAAATTACTTTTATAAAAACCCAAGCTTTCTAGTTCTATTTAAAGCTTTCTAATTTTAAGAAACTTATTAGAAATATATATAGATTTAATATTTAAATATCTTTTATTAAAATAAAGCTTATTATTAATAATATAATAATTAGAAATACTATAAACTAATATTATTATATTTGTCTAAATCTTAATTAATTTATTTAATTAATAGTTTTATTATTGCTTTTTTATATAAAATATATTTAATTATGAAATTATTAAAAAATACTAGATTAGTTTTTATAAGTATATAATAATTCAGATAAGTAATTAAAGACTAAAAACAAGCTTTATATATTTTATTAAAATAATAATTTCTTTTTTTTTATTTATATTATTAAATTTAAATATATTTTATATAAAATAAATAACTAAAGCTAATTATATATTAATAAATATCTAGCTTTTATAATAGCTTTAATTTTATAATTTGCTTTTATTTAGTATAATAATTTATTTTCTTATAAATATATAAAATTTCCTATAAATAATTTAATAGCTTTTATTAAAAATAGCTATTTTATTATATTAAATTATTTTTAGAAATATTAGTAATTCTATAAATATTAGTAAACTAATAATTAGTATTTATATATTATTTATATTTATTTATTAAGATTTTAATAGACTAGTTAAAACTTTAAATATAATTTCTATAGCTATTAGATAAAGAATTATATTTAGTAATTTAAAAATAATTTCTTTAATAAATAAGTTATAATTATTATAGTAAATAATAATTCTAATAATAATTTTAGTAAATCTAGAAAAAAGCTAATCTTAAATATAGCTTTTAATTATATATAAAAAATTAGGTTTATAACTTAATTAGAATAGTATTCTTTTTCTTTATTTTATTAATTTTATTATATTTATTTTAGCTTTCTTTTTATTTTACTATATTTTTATAAATTCTAATATTTGAAATAAGCTTTTTAGAAAAAGAAATAATATAATAATTAATATTATATAATTAGTTTTAGTTAAAAGAATTAGTTTTAATTAAGGCTTTAAATTATAATTCAAATTAAGCTTGCTTTTAAGGCTTAATATTTTAATAATTTTAATAATTTTAATTGTATTTATTTATTTACTATTATATTTTATTTATTTTTCTTTTAATTTTAAATTCTTAAAATATTAGAAATTATTAATTTTTATATCTTATTTTATTATTTTATTTCTATTATAATATAAAGTATTATAGAAACTTATAATATAAATACTAATAGCTATTCTTATATATTATATTATATTTTGAAAAAAAACTATTAAAATTAAATAAATATTTATAATTTAGTTTATAATTTATTTAAATAAAAGATTAGCTATAAAATAAATTATATATTATTTTAAAAAAAATAAGTTATAAAAGATTAAATTAAAAGAAATTTCTAATATATTAAATATTTAAATAGATATTAAAAAGCCTTTATAAAGCTTATATATTAAACTTAAAAATATTAAATAATTATTAGTTTATTAGTAATATATAATACTATTATATAGTTATAAAATACTATTTATATAAGATTAGTAAAGTTATTATTTAGAAATAAGAATTATAGTATTATAGTATTAATATATAATTCCTAAATTTACTAAGCCTAAAGGAGTCTAGTTTACTAGTCGAGTTACTAATAGGATACGAGATTATATAATTATATCTTATTACCTATATCCTATTACTTATATCTTATTACTTATATCCCGTATTCCGTATTCTATAACTATATATACAATTTCTAAAGAAATAGCTATACTAATATTAGAAACTCTCTAAAAACGCGAAAAATAGTATCTTTCTCTAATTATATATAAATTCCCTAATTCGGCCTAGTATTAGATTTCCTAATACTTTATATATTTATATTATTTCTAAGGTTTTAGTTATATACTAAAGGCTATAGCCTTTTATATATAACTTCCTTTCTTATAATATTTTTTTATCTTATATATATATTTCCTATCCTATTTATATTTAACTCATTTCTCTATATCTAATTATATAATATTTGTATTAATTAGGTACTTAAGGGTATTTATTAGCTTTAATTTCATTATAAAATTAGCAGGATTTAATTCTCTCTTAATTTATTTAACTTCTATAATCTCTTATTATTTATATATCTAGTAAAGATATATTATATTAATTATTAAATGCTTTTCTCGAGTAGTTCCTAATTTAATAAGGCATTTATATAATAACTTTGAATCCGTATAGATTACTAGTAATAGTTCTATTTCTAGTATTTTATTAATTATAAATTTAACTAAAGCGCCTATATTAAAACTATAAGCTATATTATAGAGTTCTAAAGCTAGAATACTTCTAGTAATTCTCTTATATTTAGTAGAAAACTAGTAAATAATATTAGTATATCTAGTTCTATTTACTAGAACTAGAATATATCTAATTTAGGAAAAGAAATCTCTATTATTTATAAATAAAGTATTCGTAAAAATAATTAAATATAAGAATTTCTTTACTAGCTTTATAAATCTTAGTTTTCTAGTAATATTCTCAATTTACTATTAAATATATTTATTAAGTACTTTTATATTAGTTTCCGAGAGTTTAATAGCCTGAACTATAATTAATAGGTTATATAAAGCTTCTAGTTAATAGACTAATATAATATATATTTCTCTAGTATATTAGGTAATATATTAGTTCTTAATAGAAAGATTTTAATAAATAGTACCTCTATTACTTATAGTAATAATATTTTTTATAGAAATAATTCAAAGGTTTTTATACTAGTATTCTTATATAAGAGTAATTCTAGTAGTATTTATGTAAATAATACTTCTATTAAACTTGAGATTATAATTAATAGTAAGATATTTATATTTCTTGGCTAAGAACTTAGTCTCTTAAAGCTTTAGTTATTTTATTTTCGTAAAATTATTAGTTCTAATAAATAGGGTATTATTAGTTTAAAGGCTAATAATTCCGAAGAATTACTTATTATAGAAGAGGCAAGAATTATAAGTTAACTATTTTATAGAAAGTTTATTAATATAATAAGAATAGTAAGTCTTAAACTAGTAGTTTCAAGCTTCTGGTATATTATATAGTAATTTTATAACCTTTAAAACCGAATTATTATTTAGATTTAGTTCTCTAGTAAACTTATAAAATAAATTAATATAAAAATTATAGTTAAATAAGATTATTAATTAAATATAAGCTTATAAGATATTATATAAATATAGTTCTATAATATCTATTATTATAGTAGTAATATTAAGAATAATTCTCTAGCTAATATATTAAATAGTAAGTAATTATATTAATACTATATGTTTTTTACTATTATTATAAGTCTAGATAACTAGTCTTAATTTCTTAAACTTTCTCTTTATATTCTTATTTTTAATTTTATTAATAAACTAAAAGTTAAAAATATATATCTTTTTTAGTATCTAAAATCTAGAAATAACCTTAAATATACTTTTTTCTAGAAGGCTAATAACTTTAACTTAATAGGAGTTCTCGTATAAGTTATTATCTTATAGAAATACTATAATATCCGGGTTTTTATAAGGGTATTCTTTATTATACTTTAGTAAAATAGCAAGAATAATAAAAGAAATTATACCTGTATTATTTTTGGCCTTATTATAAAATTCAGAAATAAGTTTAGGTTTGAGGCTATTAGTAATAACTTTAATATTTCCTATATAAAAGGGCTTTATAGAAGTTAAGCAAAAAGTAATATTACTATATAATAAAGCTAGTATATAGTTCTTTCTATTAATGGCTACTAGCTTATATAGCTTATTCTAATTATTAGATTAACTAGTATTTCCTTTATATTATATAAAAATATCCAAATTTAGGGAAAGTTTATAAATATTAGTAATACTAGAACTATTTCGAGTATTTAAGGCATTTGTAATCTAGTATCTAGCTTAAAGCTTCTGAATTTCTATTATTACTTTCTTAAGTATTACTAATTACTATAATATAATTAGTAATAAGGTATTATATTTAGTTATTTAGGATAAAGTACTATAAACTAAAAGAATTAGGATAATACTATTAGATCTAGTAAAATTATTAATGGCTTTAAAAGCTATTTAAAATATAGTATTCTTATTAATTCTATTAATTTCGGCTATAATAATAAGATAAATATATTAAATTAGGCTATAGTAATATTCTATAATTTTAATAGAACTATAAGCTTCTATAGGAATGATTTTAATCTTGGTTCCTATAGTATTTATAAGCTAAATAAACTCTTTATTAGTAAACTACTTTCTGATATTTATTATAATCTAATTAGAAGGGCCTAAATAGGTATTAATCTAATACTATTTTAGGGTATTCCAAATATATAATATACTAATATTTTAAAGCTATTAGCTAGCTTAATATCTAGTATCTTTATTAATAATATAAAGTATAGGCTTATTAGAAATATAGAAAATATTAATAATAATAGAATAATTAAAGCTAATATTATTTCTTAGGTTAAACTTAAATTATTCTAGTAATTATCCGAATTTCTAGTATTACTTATAGTATTTTATAAGGTACTTAAGGGCTTTTATATTAATATTATAGCCTGCTTATTCTAGTATATTTCGAAGCTTACTAATAGATAAATAACTAAAATAGTAATATAGATATTATAATTTAACTTTTATAAGAAAGCAGAAGTTATAAGTAAAGAATTCGGAAATAAAGCTTTATAAAATAGTATTCTAAAGCAGGAAAGAGTATCTAAAATATTATATTATAAGTATAAAGTATTTATTAGAAATAATAAGATAATTAGTAAGATTATTAAAATAGATTTCTAGCTTATCTATATTAGCTAAGCTAAATAGAAATAGAGTTTTTATAAATATAATATGGAATTATACTTGCCTAATTAGTATTCTTATTATTATAGATCTAATAGAGAATATAGATCCGATACTAAATTAGATATTAACTTAACTTTTAGTAGTTTTATTAAATTAGATACTACTATTAGTCTGCTATAAAGCTTGGAATTAGTTAGAACTAGTAATTAAGAATCTAAAGGCTCTAGTATTAATTATAACTTTATAAAAGTAATATATATTATATCTTAATATATTATTAATTATAAATATCTAAGTATCTTTTATTTATTTAATAAATTTCAAAGTATAATTTTTGCCTATTATCTAGTATATAAGGAAAAGAAAAGTAAGGTTATTTATAAGAGTATTAGTTATAGGGATAATAGAAATAGAGGCTATAGGAGTGGCTAAAAAGCTCTTAATAGAAGTGAAATAGGAATTAGAATAATATTTCTTTCTTTTATTTATTTCTGCTAATAAGGCTTTAAAAGTATTATTTATTAGTTTATTCTTATTATTCTTATTATTCTTTTCTTTTTTAAATTCGGTAATATATTATATATAAATACTACTAAAGTATTTATTAAAGTTATAAGTATTTCGGGATTTAAATTAGTAAATATTTCTATTCTTAAATCGAGCTTTCTTAGTCTTTTATTTCTTTAATATATGCTTTTATAAGTAGTATTCGGCTCTCTTATATATAAAATACGACTTTGGAATATAATTATTATAATTACGGGATTTAAAGTAGTTATTATAGGTTCTAAAGTTATAGTTAGGTTCGTATTAATAATTTTCAAATAAGTAATAGTTTAGAAAGTTTTGAGAATAGTATTATTAATTAATAAAAAGAATCTCGATATTAATTTATTATTTCTTTTTATAGGTAATAATAGATAATTAGAGCTTATTAATAAGTTAATTGAGATTAGGAAAAGAATCCGAGACTATATATTAGTATATTAGTATATTTTAATAAGAAGTAATAATTTTATTATATAGGAATTTAGTATTTTATAAGGCAGGTACTAGTTTGTATTATAATTTATATAGATTATTAATTAGTAATTAGACGAGCTTAAATATTATCTTTTTAGGGTATTAAGCTATTATAGTTACTATTATAGTAGTATTTTATTTGTTTAAGTTTTAATATTAGAAATTAAGGCTCTTAAAAAAGCTATAAATATTTATATAGGCCTCTTTATATATATATTAAGAGAGCTAGTTATTATAAAAGTAATTTTATACTAGTTCCTTTAATATAATAAGGAAAGCTCTTACTAATACCTTTTATAAAAGCTTTATATATTAGTAGATATTAAGGAAAATAGTAAGTTTTTAATTAAAACTATTATTAGTTCTATTATACTTTTATATCTTAGTATATATCTTTATTATTTCTCTAATTAGCTTTATAGCAAGAGGGCTAGCTAAAGAGCTATTTAAAAATAGTAGAGATAGTAAGAGATTATTAGCTTTAGCTTTCTATAATCCGGTACTAGTAAGAGTAGTTATAAATAATAAAGAAGTAATAAGTTATAAGAGAATATAAATAATAATTAATTTAATATATTAATTTCTTATAATATTATTATTTAGGGATATATATAATAAGGTAATAAGACCTGCTTTAAGATCTTATCTAGTAATAATAATATTATTAGTAATTTAGATATATTACTTTTTTCTCTAAATAATATTAACTAGGGACTATATAATAATAAAATAACTATAGTTATATTTAATATAAATACTATTATATTATAAAATAGCTTATAATTAGTATAGTATATATTAATCTAGTTAATTAAATATTTCGAGGTTAAAGTTACTAAAATCTTTCTTAAATAATTTCTAAAGGTTCTTATTAGTTAACTTCTTTATTTTATACTAGAATAATCTAGTATTAAGATAATTCAGGATTTTCTTATAATTAGAACTAGCCAGATTAATATTATTTTTCTATTTCTTTATTTACTTATATTTATCCTAAAAGTTTATTATCTTAAACTCTTAGAGCTAAGCCCTTTCCGGTATATATATATGGTTTATAGTAAGAGGAGTTTAAGGGTAAGGTAATTCATAATAGGATTTAGTAATAAAAATATCCAGATATCTAATTTAGATACTAGATATCTAATTCAGATATTAGATATCTAGTTTAGATACCTAGTTAAGATACCAGATACCTAATTAAAATATCAGATATTTCAGATATCTAGAAATATTATAGGTATTAAAGTAAATATTTCGCTCTTAAATATTTCGTCTATAATAAGAAATTTAAGAAGTAAAATATTATAATTCCGGGAAAATCTAAAGCTTAAAGAACTCAATTTAATAATAAAATTAAAATAGTAATTAAAGAGCTTTAAAAATATATATAGGATATATATTCCGGAGAAAAAGTCTTATAAATACGAGTATTATATAAATAGAAAAGATAGTTTTTAAGAAAGTAGTTTTAGGGCTAAAAGAAGTTAGTTTTAAAAAATAATAGAAATTAATTAAATAATTAATTAAAAGGCTAACTATTTATTAATTAGTAAGAACTAGAATCTTCTTTTTTAGGTTATTAGATGCTTTTTTATAAAGTTAATAGGTAATTTCTCTCTTTAATATAATTAGATTAATATTACTAAGAACTACTAGATACCTCTTTTAGTATAACTATTCTATCTCTAATCTATAAGTACTAACTAATTAGTATTAGTTTACTAGTAATATATAGTACTATTATATAGTTATAAAATACTATTTATATAAGATTAGTAAAGTTATTATTTAGAAGTAAGAATTATAGTATTATAGTATTAATATATAATTTCTAAATCTATTAAGCCTAAAAGAGTCTAGTTTACTAGTCAAGTTACTAATAGGATATAAGATTATATAATTATATCCTATTACTTATATCCTATTATCTATATCCTATTATTTATATCTCATATCCCGTATTTCGTAATTATATATATAACTTCTAAAGAAATAGCTATACTAATAATAATCTTATTATTTATTTTTGAAATAATAATAATAATTATATAATTTATTTTTATATAAATATATAAATAATTTACTAATTTAAAACCCTTAATTTATAAATTATATATAAAGCTTTTAAATTATTATTAAAACTATATAGCCTATAAAATACCTAGCTAGTTATTATAATTATAAATTTATTTATAGAATTTTATAATAAGTTTAAAAACTCGATATAAATAACTTTATTAATTAAATTAAAAAATTAAAAAAATAAAAGTAAATATATATATATATATATAAAGTATATTTCCAGTATTTAATTATATAAATATAGCTTATATATTATTTAAAAAAGTAGTTTCTTAAATTTATAAAAAGCTTTTTTATTTTTAATATAAAGATATAATAAAGAAAATCCGGATAATTATTTATTTATTATTTATTTATTATTTATTTATTATTTATTTATTATTTATTTATTATTTATTTATTATTTATTTATTATTTATTTATTATTTATTATTTATTATTTATTTATTATTTATTTATTATTTATTTATTATTTATTTATTATTTATTTATTATTTATTTATTATTTATTTATTATTTATTTAAATTTTTTTTATGATTTTGGGCTAGTATAAATTAATTATAAAAGTAATAAAAAAGCTTAATTTATTAAAGTATTATATAAAGTAATTATTATTTATAAAACTTATTAAAAAAATAAAATAATAGCTAATATTATTTATATAAATATTTTTATAAATTAGAGTATTTATAAAACTTATATATATATTTATATAAATAGTACCAATTAAATAAAGTAATTTTATAAATAATATATATTAGATTATAATAGCTTATATTTATATATTTATCTAAAATAAAATCTATAATAATAATTAGTATTTAATTTAAGAATTAAATATATTTATAAATTAAATAAAATCCGAAAATCGGTTTACTAGCTTATAAAATACTTATAGGCTATTTAATAAATTTTAATAAAGGAATTATTTTCTATAAATATATTTATAAATTATAAAAGAATTATATAATCTAAATAAGAAAAATTAATAGCTAGTATATTAATTATAAAAACCAGGTTACAAAAAAAGAATTATATAAAAAAGAATTCGATATATAAAGCAGGCTATAATAAGTCTTAGAAATAGAATAGTTTATTATAAATTTAAAAGTATTAAATTTTATAAAAGAAATTAATTTATATATTTTTTTTATATTTAATTATATATTTTAAATATTTATCTAAAAGATCTAATATAATAGATTATTATTTATTAAAAAAAATAAAAAAATACAAAAAAGGCTTATAAATTAAAAAAAGTATTATATTACCTTTTTTATAATAAGCCTTAAAATAATTATTTATATAATTAAAATAAAAGACTTTATAAGCAAATTAGTTATATATATAAAAACTAGTTAAAAGTATAAAAGAAAGCCAGAAAATTATATAATAAATAGATTTATAAAAGAATTCTTTAAAATATTAATTAGAGTCATAATAAATAATTAATAAATTCGTTATTAGTAATAGAAAACTAGTTTATTTATAAAGATAATAATTAATTATTATTATTATTATTATTATTATTATTATTAGGAAATAGAAAAAGTATTTAAATTAAATTCTTATAAAATAAGATATTATTAAATATAATTAGTAGTATTCCGGGCCTATTAATAAGTTAATTAAATTAGAAAAAAAGAGAAATATAAACTTAATAGTAATTATAAATCTTATATTATTTGCCTTATTTTGTAATAAAATTAAAAGCAAGCTAGTTTTATTTATAAGTAATATAAAAGCAGAAAGAATTTATAATATAAGTAAAAATAATAATAATAATAAATATAGAAATAATAATAAATATAGAAATAATAATAAATATAGAAATAATAATAAATAAAAAAAATAAAAAATATAAAGCTAGCTTTTTTAAGATATATTAGAAGCCAATTATTTAGAATAGTTTGAATATAGAATAATATAAAAGAGAATTAATATAAGAGATTATAGAGAATATAGTAAATATAATAAATATAATAGAAGTAATTAAAATAATTATATAAAGCAAAAACGAATTATATAATATAATATAGTAAAAAGAACTTCTTATAGTAATAGAATTACTTATAATAGTACTATGGCTTAATAAAGGCCTTCTGAGGTTATATAATGGTTTTTAGCCTTTTAATAATATAATTAATAGAAGCCTTTGCAAAATAATGAGAATCTATAGGGATTAGCTCGCTTAGGAATGATTGGAACGTTCTATTACTGCCTGTTCCAGACCCCTGGAACGAATCGGCAGAAACCGATTGGTCCGGAATTTCGCCAAGCCTGATTCCAAACGACCACTGCAGCCGGGGCACCCGAATGAGTTGAAGCACACTATCCTGATATAGATATTGCACCAGAATGGTATACGTTTAGAATTCAATTTGAATTTGAGTTGGATATTATATAAATTATTCTTGAAGCTATTTGCTGGTGGGTTGCGGCGTGCTTTTGCGAGAGAAATGTTGTGGAGAAGGGAAAGAGGAGGCTCAAGAACAAAAGTCTGTAATTATTTATACCTCGAGGCCTTTTCGCGAACGTCTTTCCGCTTTTATAATGGAGAAAATTGATATCCATCTATATTTTGAAGAGCTAATGGACTAGAAGTCATTTGGCTTGGGTGCATTTGAAACTCGAGCAAATGCCTTGATGTCTGATTACCGCCCGCGAGAAAAGGGGCAGACTCGCTTACTTGAATTCGAACACTTCAAAATTTCAAGGTAAATATAACTTCTAATGTTATCTCTTTGGACCCATGTTAGGTAAAAGGCAGCAAGTTACAATAGTATTAACCCCAATAGATTGTAACCGACAGAATACTAAATACTTTGAAACGTACCCATCGAAATTCCAAGAGCAGGGGCTCACTATAGGGGGTTAACAGAGACAAATGCTCGATGCGACTTAAACCTTATATATTCCAAATCCAAGCTAGGAATTGGTATAATGTGCAACAATATCCTCAAACTCATGGACAATTCGCTTTAGGAAACTCTCCACGTGTATTCACTCAAGACGAAGAGTAGACAAGGCTTGGAATGTCTCGATGACCTTGGAAAGACTTGAATTATAATCTTGAAGTTCATCCCAAATGGCTGGTTATCGCTTCCCTCGCGGACAAGTATTATCCATAATAGTTAAACGTTAGAAGAACCATGGAGATCCTTCCTAGTAAGAGCTCGTTCGGCCAGACGCCTGCCCTTTTTTCCGACGAACGATCGCCGACCCATTTACTTGCCCGTACGTAGGGCAGGTACAGGGCATGTAAAGGGGGCATCACGTCTGTGCAGGGGCGTTCGGCCGGGCAAGTAAAAGGGTATTTAAAAAGGTATTAACTGGTGTTGAACTAGCTAAAGCAATATAGCTAGGGTCACGTGCTTGCAATGTAAACCAAGTAAAACGTACTGAATTGACTGCTGTTCTACAGTGGTAAGTAGCCCGTATATATAGCCCTGAACCCCCTAAGTCACATGTACTAAATCCCTATGCCAGCTGAACCGATTACAGCTATACAGGGTATTCCAGCCGTACATGGTATTCCAGCTATACAGGGTATTCCAGCTGGACAGGGTATTAAGCTAGTGCACAGCCCCATGGCGTTCGGTTCCAGGGCTTACTAAGCCTATTAGGGGCCTCAGGCCCCTAATTTCAACAACTGGCCCTATTAATTGGAGGCACGTGATTTAGAGAAAAAGAGCTAAGATATAATATTAATCTCTTTCTTACTCCTTATAATAATATTACTTTTTATATTCCGTATTTTCAAAATAACTTAAATATATTTTAATTTTATCTTACGTGAGTATTTATAGAGCCTCAAACTGGTGCGATTTTAGTAATTATTTAGCTCTAGCACGTGCAAATAACGCTAAAAGGGTAAGTGAAAGGGCAAATACGGACGTATAATTAGATATTTTCTCATTTCACGGGACTACGAAGGGCAGGCGTCAATTTGTATAAGAGCTAATGCGGGCAGGTAAAAGGGCAGGTGAAAGGGCAATTAAAAGGGCAATCGAGTTTTTATTGCTCCTGGCCGAACGCCATATTGCAGGGCAGGTACGGGGGCATCGCGGGCAATACGAGGGGCGGCGTCTGGCCGAGCGGCTCTAAGCTTAAACATTGCCTCAGCTGTTGCCTAGGTCACCAGCATTAAACCCATTATATACGCAGCGTGAGACCCACCTGCTATGAAGGCGTTCAAATGCATCATGAGACTGTGGAGCTATGAGCTCCTCTTGTATTTGCTGAAGCCGAGGGACCGCCGCTGCCCGATCCTGCGGTTCCCGAGCTGATACTTCCAGCACCCGTAGGAAGAAGTGAATATGAACTCCTTTGCGCTGACCCTGCAACTCCAGAAACGCCCTGATTTCCAGCACCAGTTATAGTGGCTAGAGACGGAAGATCAACCAATGTGATCGGGACGTCTTCCTTCGGATTCTTTCATCCCTTTCTATTCTGAGTCTCATACATTCTCTTCAACGATTGGAATCTCCCATCTTCTCGCCCCTCCGCCAAACCCTTCTCACCTCTCCACTTATTGATATCCCGCCTTGCAACTCCTTCAAACAACATCCCAACAACAAAGAGCACAATTCCGACGCTGGTAGAGACGAGGGTTACCCCGAAATCAAAATCCGTATATCCTGGAGGAACCTGTGCCCGCTGATTGTTGCACAAACGTGCTGTATCAGCATCTGTATACGTATGGCGCGATCTCTGGATCCAAAGGCCCAGCAGCGAATTCGATCCAGAGCTGCTTCTTGCAACGCTGCAAGTGAGATTGCGAACCGGTTCTCGACTTCGATGCGCCACTGGTTGAGGGGTAGGTTCACAGTCTGGAGTGGGTCGAACAGGAGTAGGCGGTGAAACAGAGTAGATGTCACCCTATTTCCTCAAACGTAAGAGTGAAATAAGTATTTGAGTGAACCCACTTTGCTTGAAATGTTTCCTTTGATCAGCTCGGCGCTCGAAGGTTTAATCCGATAATCGAAGACAGTCAATCATCTCGCTCAAGGCATCCCAAACATCGGTGTCATGGATGACATTGCAGTCCTGCAGACCGAGGCCAGGCCTGATGGGGAGCATATCTTGGCGAAGCTCATCTTGGAGTGACAGGGAAAATGCAAGGTGCTGTGAGGAATATCAAGAAAAGTATTCGCCATTGATCTTATAGTGCGCGACTCGGAGATGGAGGAGGGAACGGGGAGAGCATAAGACCATGAGGCGAGACTCAGCTCGTGAGATGAGACAGGGAACTATGAAATGTTTCTGGAAGACGCAGAAATGTTTCGCGAATGAGATGCACACCCCCCTCCACTGGCCTCCCCAACCCCTGGACAAACATGACTCGGTCCCTGATGATCAGTGCTGCACTGCTGCTGCGCCCCATCCCTGCATTGATCATGCTGCCATCGTCCCAAAACTGTCGGCCGCCAGAGCGCTAGAGGGCCTGGGCTCAGAATCCAAATTCTGCATTTATCCTCTTCTTCAGCTGAGCATCAGCTCCCTTCTCTTTCTTCACGCTCTTTTGCGCGAACACACGCGTTTTTCTCCCTTTGCGCCATCGAGAACTATTCACCAGAGTTGCGCCATTCATTTATATCCAACCTTCCCCTGGTGGTAAGAGGATTTGGGCATTCTCGTCGTGGTGGTCCGGCCGTTGAATTTCCGGCGCGTGGGACATTTCCGGCCATTGTTATTTGCCCGAGGGCGTTTCTCATTCACAGCGGTGGCTGCAAAACGTATGTTTTAACTATTTCATCTTCTTTCAACCACGATGGACATCTTTCTCCTCCGAATTTGCCGAGGAGTTTGTACGCAATGGACTCCTGTTGTATGGTTGGCAAGCAGTCGAAATGCACGAACATACACCTCGGCCTTCAGCTTGCGCAGACAACGACGGTCTCTCTCGTCATGCAGCAAATCGGAAACGCACGCCAATTGGTACCGCAGTTGGTTCGCAGGCAGTGTTGATTATCTAAGGCGCCGTCAAACCTCGGCGGGTTCCAAAACAACTTTGCAAATCTTCGCAGCATCTAATTACACAGGGATCTGGATTTGAAGGTGTCGTACAATTCAGAAGTAGAGCTAACTTTCCCAACGATAGGACGATTCTTCTACGACATCTAGACAAATCGAAGTTGTACTTGTCGAAGAATATGCAGAGCACCTCGAACCGCAGCCTGTCAGGGATGACCCGGTATGGCTTGGCAAGGCTGATCTCCACCTTCCTCATTGTACGCCACCAAACGTTGTAGGCACTTGGTCGCTGAACTGCGGAAGCTCGCCAACTGGATTGTCACGTACCCGCCGGCTGAATATATAGAATGGCACTCAAAATGGCAGCTATTCTGCCCTCTACCTGGCAGAAGTTGACTCTTTTCAAAGGTCGACATCCCGTCCTCTTTTGGGCTTGCTTCACAATAATCTTAATCCTAATGTTTGTGCCTGCTATTGTTCTGGGACTATTCTTCCGACTTGAAAAGAGGACGGGTGCTGGTAATGTTACCTTGACTGTCGATTTGGGATACTCCAAGTACCAGGGAGCATACGCGGCCAACGGCGTCAGTCAATGGTTCGGGATTAGATATGCTGCCCCTCCAGTTGGGGACCTCCGTTTCAGGGCTGCGGCCGACCCTCTTGTGAATGACACTGTTCAAATTGCTGATACTGTATGTTGTCCTACCTTGGTCAGAAAATGCTCACTACTGACCAAACTCAGCATGGACCATCATGTCACTTCTCCCCCTCAGCGAGTTCCAATCCAAATCATTCCGAAGATTGCCTTTTTCTCGATGTTTACGCACCTACCCAAAATATGACAGCGATACTTCATCCTGTTTTCGTTTACTTCCAAGGTGGCGGATTCAACTCGCTCTCCAACCAGAATTTGGATGGCAACAGTCTGATCAGTGCCGGAGACCACGACATTGTCATTGTTACTTTCAACTATCGTGTTGGGGTCCAGGGTTTTCTTACTAGCCAGGAAGTCAAAGCAAATGGCGATCTCAATGTTGGATTGTTGGATCAAAGAAAGGTTCTCGAATGGATTCAACAATACATACACTTGGTACGTTCCTCCGAACTCTTCTGCTAGATTACTAACAGGGTATAGTTTGGAGGTAATCCAAAGCATGTGACCATCGGCGGGGACTCAGCTGGCGGTGCCTCCGTGGATCTTCACCTCTCAGCATACGGTGGACGAGATGATGGTCTTTTCCACGCAGCAGCAGCCGAGAGTCAATCTTTCGGAGCTCTATTAACAGTCAACGAGGCCCAATACCAATACGATGGACTTGTCCAACGTGTTGGGTGCAGCAACGACACGGATACTTTGCAATGCTTGCGGAATACGGACATTGCTGTCATTTCCAAGAATAACATCAACATTCCCACGCCCGGAGGTGCGGGCGGGAACCCGATTTTCATGTGGTCGCCTGTCATTGACGAGACCTTCATTGTGGATTATACCTACAACCTTTACTCCCAAGGGAAATTTGTCAAGGTTCCCTCCATCTTTGGGTATGTTATTTGCTTTCTATCACATGCCAATACCTGACAGTGAGCAGTGATGACACAAATGAAGGCACAATCTGGACCCCAAGTAGCCTCAATTCAAGCACAGCCATGGACAACTTTCTGAAAAATCAATTTGTCAACCTCACCCAAACCGATCTCGAGCAAATCAACTCATATTACCCCGCCGTCCAGCAATTTCCGGGGAAAGGAGCTTTCTGGCGAGCAGCTGCAAATGCGTATGGTGAGATGCGTTATACATGTCCCGGCATCTACATCAGCACCACGATTAGCACGCATGGTCAGCCCGCCAGTTATAACTACCGGTATGTGCAATTTCACCAGTGTGCCTTCAAGATTACTGACATCAGCAAAGCTGGGACGTGCTCTCCACGCGAAACGCTCAGAACGGCCTAGGCGTCCCCCACGTCTCCGAACTCTCCTCCATCTGGGGCTCCTCCGACCCACCAGGCGACGCGCTCATACCCACAATCCAGGCGTACTGGACCTCCTTCATCCGCACCAAGAATCCGAATACCTACAAACTGAAGTCCGCCCCGGAGTGGGCGAAGTTTGACGCCACAGGCATGGAGAGGATACACATCCCGAATGATCCGACAAATGTTACTATAGAGACTGTTCCGGGGGATCAGCGAGCTAGATGTGCGTTCCTCAATAGCATAGGTGCTAGCATAAATCAATAGATACCGGGTTCTAGTCACATGATAATCTAACGACATCCTACTTTGAAACTCAAAACTGCATGATATCCGTTTATGTGTTTGCGAAGTGGTTATTTCTGGATACCCATGTCTTATCTACGCCTTTGCCATGCTTTGCTGCTGGTTGAGATCTCCCTCACTTGGGCTCGGTTGGAACACCCCACCCGTTTCTTTACTTTCGTCCCCTATTGTGTAATCAGCTTTATCTTTATTCTCCCTCAGCTCCCCACCCTCCTCTTACCATCAATAAACTTCCTAGTCCCCATCCTCGCGGGCTCAGTTCCCCACCATACCGCACTCGTCCCAAGCCCACACACATACCTCGCAAAGAAACGACTCTCGGTCTCTTTCCGAGGCTGCATAGGCTGTTAAAACAATCCACAGTAGTATGTCTCCCAGTGTAGCGAGTCCATACCGCGTCATTTGTGGTATATTCGAGGCATTGAGGTAGTGATCTGGCTGCTGTATGATTGCAGATGGAATTGAAGGGTAGGGAAACCAGTGGTGGTGGTGAAAATATTGCGGCGTAGGTAATTGCCGTGTTGTGGATGGTCCTTGAGAGGGTATTCGAGAACGGAATGGTTTCTGGGAGAGGATATGAGGTGAGCGTATCCTTTGGTCAGTTCCCGCATTTGCTGTAAACCGTTCATGTGGAATGTCAACTCGTGGACATTCCCTCTAGAGACCCACTTAATAATCAGATAATCAGGACGTGTTTCACAAAGCCCCCAAGATATCGGTGATCCCTGTTCACTCAACTCTAGCCTATCACGCAGAGGATAGCCCTAATAGTAGTTTCAGTTGTTGCAGTATAGCTGTGCGAAAAATCCCTATTAAACTCATTTATCTAATGGCCCCCCCTTTAATCCGGAAGTAAATCCGAGCTAGTAAAATCATTTTGTTTTTTTTATTATTTAATCTTTATAATAATTTACTTATATATGATTTTTTTTCAACTTTTAATGGTTTTAATAAAAGAAGATATTTTATGTTATTAATAAAATTTAATAATAATAATAAAATTAATTTTATTAAAATTAATAATGAAATTAGTAATGAAATTAATAAAAATTCTATAAATTTATTTTCTATATAATAGTTATATTAAAACGAGTTTTATTTTAAAACATAAAATAAATTAATTAATTAATAGTTCTAAATATAATTATAATTAAAAATTAAAAGTTTAATAATATTATTTCAAAATTAATATAATAAATAGTATTTATAATATGGGATAATAAATATGCGAGTGAAATATAAATGAAATAAATATTAATTAGTTTATTATAAAGAAAGAAGAAGAGTAAAGTAATATATATATTTAAACTAAATGCTTCGGGCGTTACATGACCGCGCCAAGTAACCTCCCCACTATTCTAATACCTTACGATTTTGGCATTGATACCGGAAATTAGGTATTATTACCAAGCCTGGACCATACAGCGAGGAATCCTATTCAACGTAAATTGGGTCTTTGACACTGCCTTGAATAGAGAACCCCTCCAAACTCGCCGCGGTATGGAGATACACACACGTTTTATAAGGGATCTTTGCAAGAGGAGTGACAACGAATATATTGGACGATAACCAAGATGTTGAGGCCCATATCTCGACTGACTGTCAGATGATCAAAACCACACATGTATTGTCGTCAGTATATGTTCAATTAGGTTGTCGAGCTTTCCATCTTTACCCAGGAATGGTATAACATCCAAAATAATCTCCAAAGGTTGTCATCCTAATAGCTCTGTTTTTGAAACCGAGAAGTATCAAAATTTTGACTTCCAGGTAAAGTGACCAAGTAATCGCGGACCAGAAATGTAAGTTAACGACTAGATTTGTTCTCTCTAAGTCTCTTTGACGTTGCAATCAAGACGCGGCGAGGTCGTTCTGGCATTCCGGCGAGCCGTCAGATATCAGGTTAGCTGAACTCCCTCTCGGTTCTCAATTGTACCGGAAGATGGCAGTACAATGGCCGGAACACGCTTCGAGCTTGAGACGTGGGATGTGGTGCAGGCAATAGCCGGATCGAATGGGAAAAGACCGGGAAGGACCTCATTCATGGGTGCTCCGTCACCATCTTGTGCTGTCTCCGAAGGCAATATTCCAGGCTAAGATAGCACGAAAGGGTTGTTAATTCAAGAATCGAAACTGTCCTTACTTTTAGCATGAGAAGCAGATCCAATATAATAGGGAGGATTCGCTACAACCAGTTGCCTTCATGTGTGTTATCGGGGATGGTGGACATCTTCATAAGGAATCTGGGAGGAGGAGGAGCAACGTCCGTTTCCCCGTCATCCATATCCTCTGCATCTGCGTCAGCCGCGTAAGGATTTGTTATCGGCTCCTGCATCATGCATGCATCGTTTTCAGCGGTGCTTGGGCTTCCTGCACGAGCTATGGCATTCCTATCTTTCACTCCTTGAAGTTCTTGATACCACGTCTTCATTTTGCTCTCAGTTGGGAACTTCATGATGATGTTGTAAACATCGGAATCTTCTTTCCACCATATTTGGCAAGTGTATGATCCTGAAAATGGTCAGCTGGCGGGTTCTCGCGGCTTGGATATGTCGAGACGCACCCGACTTAGCAGCGTATATAATACTAGTGATAATTCTGGCCACGATTCTTCCTTTTATTTGTGTAATAGTTCTGGCATCCGGTTCCGTATTCTTGGCCCATCTAAAAGTAGACCTCCGGGGTCGCGAAGTGTCCACAAAAAACATGAGGATTCTTTCATAGAGATAGGCTCGATACTTTGAATGGCGTTAACGTTTAACAGATCGTGACTTCTGGCTATTTGCTGGGCTTTGCACATACTGTTTCTGCAGTGCCGTATGTACCGGTCACGACACTCACGAAACCGAACTGCAAGAGGTCGCCAAATTCCTTAACGTTGTAACCCTTCCAATCTTTGACTCGCGCTACCAAATATGCTTGTGCTTCTCGAAGCTCTTGACATTTCATAGCCGCATTAATGTCTCGTAAAGCATTTTGGAGAGCTTCGATACCAGCTGATACATCAAACATCTGGGAGCGAGAAAGCCCTCCCTGTCGGTGAAGCTCCTGGTTGGGTTTAGCAAATTGTTCGTGAAAGATGGAGGTGCAGAGTAAGGGCCATAAAGAAAGAGAGGGAGAGGGAGGAAAAGGGGGCGTACCTGAAGAAATCCGGAGTATTTTGGCAGGCGTTGGGAGGGAAGGAAGAGCAAGCGAAGGGAATCTCTAAGAATGGAGTGTAAGTAGTTATCTTCCATCCCCTGCCGCTCTGATAAAACGGCCCTGATGTGTTCCCTTGCCTCCTTCTCGCCGGTGATGAAGTTGGCGTATAAGGGCGACATGCGGGACCAGTCGTCAAAATGAACAGCCCACATCTGCTGGTCCGAAGGTTTGCGCGCTGTCATCTCCATTCTAAGGAGGAATCGCCTCTGCCCGTCAACTATTGGATCCAACGAGGCAAGAATTGGATGCAGGATATCGTTACGTAAAGCATCCTCCGACTCAATTTTCGTCTTGAGCTCGAGAAGGCCTTCCAGGCTGGAAAGGTAGGATCGGTCATCAACTAGGAATCCCTCAAGTATTGCGTCTCTAGGAGTAAGAGGATTGGTTAGTAATCCCTCTCTTTCCGGATGAATGGTCGCGAGATCGACAGGCTCTATTTCCCCACTATTCGTGAGAATGTCGAGCAGTCGTGTAACAACTCTGACAACCTATATAATGCAATCAGAACCGTAACAACAATAGCGGACAGAAAATATGACTCTCACATTGACAAATCCTGTTGAATTGCTCCCCATCAAGTCACCTATTGAGAAGCACTCATCGGGCTGAAAGCCAAGATCGTGAATGCATGCCTCGATAAACTTATACGTTGCCACTTTTGGCAATTTCTGTGAATCAATGTACCAAAGCTCGGTGAGATAATCGAGATTACCAAGCCCTGGGACTCTCTCTAAAAGCATCAGCAAAGGCACACCTCGTCTGAAAAACGTGATTAGAAGCGACAATGGATCGTGGTCCTCTCCTTCGTCCCTTAACTTTGCAAAAATTTCAGGAAATCCAGGGATTTTAGTCAGCCGCAACTCTACCTCAACACATCCTTGGTACAATGATCTCACGCGAGGAGAGTGTGAGGTTGGAGTGGTGTCTAATACTATCTGTGGTCCCGCTAGTCCGTAGTGCTGTGCATTTTCGATTTCTTCAGGGTATAGGGGCAGTGCGATTGCGGAGATAATTGAAATATCACTAAGACTGAGGCCCGAGAAGATGGACCAGGCGTTTGTGTGTGCGATAGAACTCCGGAAGGAGAAGTCCATGGTATCTCGCTGTGCCCTCCGATAAACCCTGGAGGCCCCAAGATCGTTCTCGAAGTCGAAGTCGGACACCTCCTTGCGGTCTGGGGGTGTCGAGAGCTGCGAGGTGTTGTTGGTTCTGGCAATTGTGCTATCTGTGCTCTTGATATTAGGTTCCTCCCCGATGGAGTTACCTTCACTGATGCCGTGGTAGGTATTGAAAGAACGGCTCTGTCGCTTAGAGATAAGACTGCGAACTTCAAAGGCGTCCTCCAAATTCATCAATCGCCGAGTCAAACAATGGTTACTCTCCAAGAGAGCAGCAACATTCTGAGACAGTTCCTGCTGGTGCTCTGCCGCACGGAGATCGGAATCACTATTGAAGTTAGCCGGGTTATCAAAATGGGATTGACCCTCGATGAAGAATACTTGCCTCTGGAGAATATTTAACATCAAAGAGATGGAGGCTTTGAACCCCTGCAATCTTGTGAAGAACGCCACAAAGACACTCTCCTTCCTCGCCCATTGCAGGCGCGACTGCAGCGGCAGGCGCGGACTGGTCGTCTCGGCAGAAGGGAGCGAGGGCAGAGTTGCTTCCAGCTCGGACAGCAGAAGCACTCCATCTGTGAAAACGGCGATGAGCTGGTCAATTGTGATGAGCGCCGCACGCCTCGCGGGGATAGAGGCAAGATCATTGGTGAGGCTTTCTATCGCAATGAGGATAGTGCGGGTGTATACCACCTCGGAGTGGACTTGGGACACAATCTTTGGCGTGTCCCTTGCGGCTGAGACGTAGGGAGCCAAATAACGGGCCACCAGCGCTGTGGCCTTGAGGAGACCGAGGATTGACGTGTCAATAGTCAAAAGATCCATAGCATATACAGCTTTGGGGAAATGATGCGGAAGGAGAGAGGAGAGGAGAGAAGAAGAGACTACTCCAGCCGCCGACGAGGTTACACAGTTTCAGCCTCGCGATAGCCCAATGTAGTTAGGTTCGAAAACAGCGGTGAGACAGAGCGCTACTCCGATTGGTCCATGACATCTATATGGCGCGATTAGAGGCAAGATTTTGCCTTGTCAAGGCGAAGCTTTTGTTTACGCGAAATGGCTGGCATCCGCTAAACAAGGGGGTCTCGCTTGGCTAACACAATAATATCATAGTAGTCTCTATTGTATCGGCAGCACCATCCAGCAATTGGAAAAAGATGGCTATGAGATTCTGCAGATGTCTCCAAAGAAGTAAGGAGATATCTGCTTGAGGTTGATAAAACCCTGCCCGTTATCAACGGTTCCTCAATTCGAATTAACCATTTCTATTTTAAGGTGGGCTTCACTCTCTTACCTTTCGGCACGCTTCAAATGTTGATCAAATAGGTAAATAGTTTTGTCAATCCTGTGAAAGTTGAAGTCTAATGATCAATCCACAGGTCCACAGCTCAAATATCACCAATGCTTTCGTCTCAGGGATGAAGGAAGACCTCACACTTGTCGGAAATTAATATAATTATATCGTCGTTTCATGGATAGTAGTCTATGTTATTGGACAATGGGTATGCATATCCTCACTTCAGGTCAAGCTAGGCTCGGCACTCACACTGGTTTAACGCAGCCCTCGAACTTCATCCTGACTCCTGTTCCCGGTTATATCTGGATACCTTTCCTTGAAATCGGTTGGACAACTTGGACAGTGTTCACGTTCAATCTCGCAGGTGCAAAGACGTACCACTAAATGCTTGCACTTCGCTTGGTGGTTTGTCTCTTCGAAGCAGGTCACCGGCCAGCTCTTTACTATATCCTTGGCAATTGGTAATCTCACAAGAAACGTGAGCTTGGAAAGCGCAATGGAAGTTTGCAATCAGCGGTGTCAATCGCACTATTCTTCAGTCGACTCTTGCAAGCCCGAATCTACACTTTTCTTAATGGTCACGCGGGTCTTGCTGGTTGGGGATGGCTATTTCGTGAGCTTGCTCTGTACTATCCATGTGGCGATATTCGATAGTTTCTTACTCGGTGCTACAGTCATCAATAGCGTCATTTCTCTCCCAATAGCCATCCTCGCCTATTTCTTCTTGCCTGCACCCCGGATATAGCCAAGCCTAATTGGCTGTTCTCCGAACGTGTAATTAACAAAATCTTCCTACGAACAAAGAGAAGTAACTTACTCTCTTCTTTTTTCATGTAGGAAATCGAACTTACTAAGCAGAGATTTTCAAGAATGGGCCGTGTTCCCGAAGGAAAGCCGTACACGGGCAAGACTGCACTTGGTTATTTCACCAGCTGGAAAACGCTTTTCTTCACACTCATCTTCAGTAAGCTCCGTCTTCCCCTCAGGCATAGGCACTTTCATACCCCACTTGGCCAGGCTGGGAGGGCTGGTGCGTTCTGCATGGTCGCGAAGGAGAAAGTTGTTGGCAAAGCCAAGGTTCTTCTTCGGCGCGAACGTCCGATCGGTGCCTCTCGAACGAGCAGTTCACGGGGTTTGTAAACGTTCCAGTACCTGGCCCGCGGGTGCCAAGGTATTGTCTGGCGGAAGTGCGTCCACATATGCCGCTGCAGCACTGGAGTGAAGACTCGAATAGGACTTCCATGGAGACTAGTTCTGCAAGGGGGATTTCTGAGATCCATTTGGCGAAAACCTACAACATACCGAAGATACCTATCAGCATCCTTCAAACCCTCTGGGAAATCGTTACCCTCTATCCCCTTGTCCGATGAGACATGTCCCGCGGTGAACAGATTTCTGTGTTCGGATATGGAGCTTTTGGTCTAACCGGTGCCCCGTGTGCTATCATGAGCATTGTCAACCTAGCAACTAATCTGGTTCGTTCGGAGTACAGGCTGTGGACCTCGTCCATTGCTATCAGCTGGATTCTTGGTTGGCTGATTGTTGGATCTGTGTCGTTGCGTGTTCGTATTTCAATCATACGAGGAGGCGTTTGGACCTACAGTCGGTCCGATCCAAAAGCGACAAAAAAAAATAAAAACCACCACAATACTAATTGATATAAATCGTATTAATTAAAACTATACTATATACTATAGGAATTAATTCTATGTTCTCAAAATTATAATATCTTTATTATTAAGGAAGTTATAATGCACGTGATTAAGCGAGCAAATATTTTTGCGTTTTATATAGTCGTTTTTTTACTTTGGTTATCACGTGACTGCCCCCCTCAATTAACCGCTCTTCTATAATTATATTAATATCTTAATAACCACAAACCCAATTCAGTGCCCCTTTTATATACTTCCAATAGCTACCTCTGTGAGCCTTCAGAAACGCAAGCGAGCTAATTCGACTCTTGATTCAATTACAGTTCTTACCATAGCTAAAGAAGCTACAATCCAAGCATCTATTAACGAACGGCATGGGAAACCCTCTAATATAGAGGACGATTCTGATAAATCAGATATTAAACAAAACAATGAAGTAAAGCTTGAAGATTCGACTCTCTTTTGGGCTCAGCGAAAGCTTATTATTAGTAGTAATAAGACGATTATTTTAGAGAAGCCTACATTCGCATAGCGAGAGCAAAGACTCACAGAGCAGGCTAGTAAGTTTCTTATCTTATTTTATTATAATATAAGTATACTAATATTATTTCTAGCTTCCAGAGGCTCGTATATTCCCAAATTAATAAAGGAATTAGTAAAGCTATTGAGAACTTAATAAAAACATATATATGATTAGAGGGTAAAAGATGCTCAAGTTATAGAGCAATCTAGTAGGCTTAAGACTCCTATAATTATACTATCTTTTAAATAAAAGAAGCTATAATTCGATATTATTAGGAGATTAATTAATATCCCTAGGGATATGTAATTAAGGGAAGAGCAAAGGCTTAAAGATAAAAACAATGGAATAAACGAGCTACTTTTGGATACCCTTATTAGAAACGCTTGCGGAAATAATAAAGCTCTAGATATACGAATAACTTACTAAGAAGTCCTTAATAATATGGATATTAAGCTAGCTTAAACCAAAGAGCTATATACTCTATATATAATTACTAATTTATACTTACTTTAGTAATATACCTAATAGCTTCTAAAGCTAGGGCAATATTGACTTGAAAGGGTTAATATATTACTCTTAGTAGCTTCTAGTAATTACTGCTTAAATAATAGAAAGATACTAGCTCGGTGAATTAGGGGGCTATTTAATTACTATTAATAGTGGTATGGCATTTCCCAAGAAACTAGGGGTAATAAAAGAGAGGGTGCCTCTTATCTGGATAACAAGAATATTTTTTTAGCCTGCCATACTTGGTTAATTAATTAAGAGTTTGGAATAATATTACTAAACGATTTCCTAAATATTATTAATTAGGAGATTTTACCTCGATTATTATTAATAATAAAAAAGCTTATTGCCTGCAGTATAGCTTACTTATGGCTCCCTAGGCTCGGCTTTTATTACTATAAGACTAAGAAAGGGCTTTATATAGATAGATATAAACGCCCTAATATAATTAAGTATTATTAAGAGATATTTTTACCCTTAATAAAGGAGCTTTTATTATATATAGTTTAATACGAGGAGAATAAAGCTAGTACGTAGTATATAATTTAACCTTTATTTCTAATTAGAGTTTAGGTATATATAATATACTTCTATAATAAGAGCTATTTCTATGGATTTGACTATAAAAAGAGCCTCTGGCTAGTAGATAATTAGCAAAAAATGCCCGGAAAGAGCAAAGGGAGGCTAATTCACGATTCTGAATTTATAGGCCCTAAGGGGCGTATTAGGGTACTAAATAATAAAGGCATTTTTATCCCGGATAATCCTAATTTGGATATCTGTCAAATTATATATCCAGGCTTAAATGGGGACCCCTAGTGGGATATAAAACAGCTACTAGTATAGATTACTAGGACGCTCGATATATTTAAACAGAAGTACCCAAACTATATAGCTATTCTAATATTTGATTAGTCTTCTGTATACGCTTCGCATGGCGAAGGTGCACTAAATGCCTTTAGTATAAATATGGGATTAGGGGGGATTAAAAAGGGTAATATTAAGGCCTATGGAAGGGATACGTACTTTCCACCAGAGTATACGATTCCGGGATTACAGGGTACTATTCAAGTCCTTTAGTAACTTAATTTGAATAGAGAAAGAGAGCCTAAGGGCGTAGAACAGATTCTTATTAAGCGAGGTTATAATATCCCTGGCTTAAGATTTAAGTATCTAAAGGGTACTAAGTATACTGCACCCCTTGAATACCCTCCTGCTATCGAATAAACGTACTATTTAGCTCGTATACTATTGAATTACCAAGACTTCTTTAAAGAGAAGTCCCAAGTTAAAGAGCTTATTACAGATCGGGGATATAAGGCTGTGTTTTTACCGAAGTTCCACTGCGAAATCAACCTAATCGAGATGTACTGGGGGTATAGCAAAACTCGATATTATTAAGTAAAGAAGACTAGCTTCCCAGATGCCAAGATTAAGGTAGTAGAGGCACTTGAAGCTTGTTCGATTAAGACTATACGGAGGTTTTATAACCGTACGTTTTACTAGATAGATGCATATCGGAAGGGATTAAGTATTAAACAAGCTACTTAGTGTATACGGAAGCAAAAACGCCATAGAATAATATCTAAAAAGGTAATGGATAAATGGGATAATATGCAAAAGTAAGGGAAAGAAGGTAGCTAAGTAATAAGTAAGGTTTATAGATTTAGTTCGGCCAAAAATTAGCTTAAAACCTGTATAATTAGGGACCTACTATATATATAATATATATAGTACCAGAAAAAGCTATATTTAGTATTTAGGAAGGCTTACTTGAGCTTATAGGACTTAATTATTATTATTATATTAATAATAAGGCTGGTGAGATGCCGTAATCTCCCCCTGAAGCCCGGGCTCACGTGACCTTAGCGAGCAAATATTTTTGCGTTTTGTATGGGGAAAAATCAAAAAAGTAAAAAGGGTCCGTGTACTTTAAGCCTCGATTATTAATGAACTATAAATTATATTAAAAATCTAATTAATAGGTATTTTTCGCCTGGTTCTATTCTATAATCGTATCACTTAGTATAAATTAATTAGGGTTGTGGTTAAAAAGTTATTATGGGCGTAAAAGAGCGACCGTTTTGTCGCTTTTGGATCGGACCGACTGTATATGAAAAGGTATTCTCGTTCTTCCACTTTGGATTCCAGCTATCGGCGGCTTGGTTGTGGTTGGGCAGATGCTGAAAGCCTTTGGGATTTATACGTCATTGGATTGATAGTTGAGCAGTTGACTTGTTCACATCGAAGGCAAGGGCTGGAGCGAAGGTTAGGGGAATGACAAGTTGCTTTCTGAACAAGAATTGACAGAATCTCGTGCATTAGCCTGAAAATTCTAGATCAAAAGGGAAACAAGTATTGGGTCACAATAGAAACCCCCCCAACGCAAAACGCACAACTAATCTCCTTTCTTCCTCTTAAACTCCCCTGTTCTCATCGCCACACTCACCTCGCTCTCCCGGCCACTTCAATATGACATCCAACTGCATCCTCACCGTTCCCGAGTACACAAGCCCAAGCCCCACGAAGGGGGAGGAGCCGAGGTTCTCACCGAGCTCGGAGCAAATCCCGACGCTAGAGTCCAGCCAACTGCAGGAACATGGGAAGGGAACCCTACCACCCACTGAGGTGGCCTATGAGACGTATTTACCAGAGCTATCTGGAGACGAGAGACAAAGGATCAAGCGGTGTTGGAGAGGGATATAGGTTAACAGACAAACGGGAATATATCTTTCCCACCAGGAGAGAAAGAGAATGAAAGTTTCAGCCAATATATTCCCTTCCAAACTCTTCAAATCCGGTCGCCGTGGTAGCTGTGTATATCTATCCAATCTCACAGAGAGGACTAGATAACAAACTCGACATCAATCAATATAAACACCCCTCGCAAACCTAACCATGCCTTCTCCCCACTCAATCACGGTCCGGCGGTGCGCCACTGGAAAGCCTTGCACGAAGTATTGGCCATCTAGGCCACAGAGCATGCCTGCGTTTCGTAAGTACGTGTCTCGTTATCACTGCTCATCCCGTTATGAAATCGAGGTTATATCTTTCGTCGTGTCGTTGTCATCGTCACTTGGAGCTGTCCGTAGTTCAGATTGGGGCCGCGTCGTCGTAGGTTTTGGTAGTTTCAGGGTTCCCAAGCAGTGAACACAATGGCATTACCTTCTTTCCCGCTCTGCAACTCTTCGCTCCGCTCAACCATGAGCAATAACCTAGTTGTTCTAACCAGTAACTCTATTCCCCGTTAGACTTCTTCCGCCTTCCGCCTAATAAAACAGATGGGGCAACACACCTTCATAAAACAATGTATAGCTAACGTCCCTCTCCTCGCCAGCCCTGAACGGCGGGCCCACAGGTACCGCGTCCCTCTCCACAACCTTCACCCTCAACCCCACGGTTTTCTTAGAATCCGCCCACAATATATCCCCATTCCCACCGCCCTCGCACTTTGCCTGCTCGGCGAGCCAATCTCTCCACACCCTAAGTATCCCTTCACCCACGCTGACGCACGAATGAAAGAGTCCGCGTCGAGGACTACCTTTCACCAAGTTGACGCGCGTGCAGAGTTGGCTGAAGAGCTCGTGGGATTCAAGGAGGATGTCTTGGGATACGAGCTTATCTTCTTTCCCCTTGTTGTCTTCGGGGTCGTTTGAGGGCGAGGGCTGGGGCGCAGCTGGGATTGGAACAACCCAGCCTGCGCCGTCTGCGAGGCCGGTTCGGAATACTGACCGATCTGAAGAGTGCTTTAGGGGGCGGAAGGAGGTGTAGAGATCTGCCAGGTCAGAGAGGGAGGATGAGAGTTGTTCGGGGCTTGAGTTAAGTGGTTTCGTGGAAAGACTCTCGCAAATGGAATATCCCTCGCCTCTATTCGATGTGTGAAAGGCTTCTAGGAGTAGTTGATGACCTTTCAATGCCCCAGTTTCGAATATGCGGTAATGGAGAATGAGGAGGATGAGGTCGTGGATGCGGTGGGAGGTGGTGGTGAGGGGTAGAAGTTGGAGTGCTGGAAAATAGGAAAGGATTGAGATCAGGATCTGCCAATTGGTTTGTAGTTAGCAAATTGGATTTCCTGAGTCTTGAGGGAATAACATACCTCGTTGGGCAGCGAGTCAATTGAGGTGGAAGTAACCACCATGTTGTCAACTTTCTTTCAAATCAATGGAGTAGAGAAAAACAAAGACACAACGCCACCCTTCCCAGACTCTGGGATAGGAAGAAGGTCATATATATATACGAAACGCCTTGGCATAATCAGCCGGTCTTTACTCAGACTCGAAAAACCGAGACAAGCCTGTCGGTCAGCTTGGATCAGTCGACGAGGCTGCGAATTACAACATACCGGGTTTCTTTTTTTGCCTCGCGGCCGAAGTCTCGTTCATTTGGATATACCACTGGTCGAGAACCCGACAAATTGCGACACCAAGAACCGGGGGTGGGTCGTGGCTGACTGTCAGACGGGAAATGGCTTGCGCGGGAGACCGTGTCGCACAATCCGGGATCTCACGCCTTACGGAATCAGCTCGGCGCAGCCTAGACGATGTGGCTTCCTGAATGGGAAAAATGGATTATGCAAGTACAATATAACGAGAGCGACATCGAAGTGGCGAGAGCCGACTCAGGGCCAGAAAGAATGATGAGATGAGATGAGATGAGATGAGATGTCCGGTGCCGCGCCGGCGATGTTGCGATTCTTTCGATAAGGATCCTGCCAAATGCGGCGTCGAACCCCTGCGGCCGTCTTGTCTCCGAATACTGTTCGCGGTCACGTGAATAGGCCCCCCTGTTGGTTGTATTCGTGAATGTGGAGTGATTCGACTATATCCTGGAGGATTTGGAGGAGTTTGCCGATGCAATAACCTATACAAAGCAGATGAGAAAAGCATTAGCATAAGAAGGAAACCCATCTGCTCGACTCTCGCCGTCACTAATCCATCCATCCAAGCCCCCGGAGCTGTTGGATCTCCCGCATAAAATCAAATGCACATGCAAAACAAAACCTTCGAAAATCAGGATCCGTGATGAAAACTTCGTGTTTACACTTCTTACAGCGTCTCAGGCTGCATCTCCGGAGATCGTGGAGACGGAGGGAACTGACAAAAGGTATGTATAAGGGGGAGAGAAACATCAAGGCAAACGCAGATGTCTCAGCAGGTGGCCGCAGGACGCAGCGACAAGCTCTTTCCTTTATAAAACTCCTGTTGTCAACACTTCGAGACCTGTCCAATTCGGAGAGCTGCAGTGAGATCCGGCAACGGTTCAATGAGGAAATGGCGTGGAACAACGGCACGGGGTGACTGGGAGAATGACTCCACAGGGGATAGAGGCTTCCTCCATTAAACAACGAAGCACACTTGAAGGTATAACACTGGAGGGCCAGTGAACGAGGCCGAGTCTCGGGCATTACATACAAAGTGAAGTCAATACGCGCTGGCGTGAGGACGACGTGTTGGCCTGAGGTCTGGCTGGCTGTGACAGGGTGTAAGATCGTGGCGAATGAGGACACTACCGCAAACGGAGACTCCGGATCTCTCAAACGGATGTCTTGCCCCAACACGCTAAAGGTGCAAACCCAAGCCACAAGAGTTTACTGAAACGTTGGAAGATCTTTGTTCGTAGGGAGGAAGAAATGAATCCATTCTAACACCCATGCAAACCTAATGCCCTAGCGGGGTCGATCCTTGGCACGTGACGCGGTTTGTTGACCAACTTCCAATGCTCACCAGACTCAAACCTCCCATGACCAACGCAGGAACCAATCGAACACTCATCGGCCTTCTTTGAAAGAGTTTGGGGTCCCGGCCTATTTCTGTGCTCCCTCATCCCCGTGCGATCTTTCCTCACTCTCGTTCAACATCCAACGTCAAGCTCGCAGTTCCACACATCTACGATTGTATCGCCTCGCGGGTTTGAACAACATGGCAGAGAACAGGGAAACGAAGCATGCAAATGGCACCGCGGGTACCTCTCATAGCGACCTCCTGTGCAACGTAGCTGACAAAAGTTCCGTAGCACCCGGCATCCTTACCGCAAACGCTACCCAAGGACCATGGAGTGTCGACGCCGTTGTAGCGAATATCCCAGGCGGACCACCAGAGACGGACTCCTCGTCCCCAGTGCCATTCTTCCACATGCTGGAGCGTTTAAAGACTACAAAGCGTGAGGGATGGCGACGGTTTGGGATCAAGCAGTACATTTTCCTCCGTTCTCCTCTCCCAATGTTTCTTCTAACTAACTTCCCCACAGCGGCGAATCGATAGCAGACCACATGTACCGCATGTCCCTGATCTGCATGTTTGCTCCCCCATCCCTCTCATCGAAACTCAATATCCCGCATTGCTCGAAGATGGCGCTGGTGCATGATATGGCGGAGGCGCTGGTTGGGGACATCACGCCCGTAGACGGGGTTGCGAAGCACGAGAAGAATCGGCGAGAGAGCACAACCATGGATTACTTCACCAACTCTCTGCTCGGGAAAGTCAACGGTGGCATCACTGGACAGGAGCTCAAGGACATATGGCAGGAGTATGAGGATAGCGAGACGCTGGAGAGCAAGTTTGTGCACGATGTCGATAAGTTGGAGCTCGTGTTGCAGATGGTGGAGTACGAGAGGGTTCACGAACGTGAGCTGGATCTGGGCGAGTTCTCGTGGGTTGCGGGTCGGATTGTGCTTCCGGAGGTGAAGGCGTGGGCCGGGGAGATATTGAAGGAGAGGGAGGCGTTTTGGGGAAGTAAAGAGCACACGAATTTCTATGATGCGACGCAGCCGGATGCGAATCTTTTGGCGTAGAAGTTGGAGTATTACGGAGACAAGGAGAATGACAAGGTTGAGGAGAAGCCGTGAGCCGTGGATGCTCTGTGGTCTTTGGATTCGGTGGTTTTTTTGGGACTGTTGTGACGCTTCACGGTTGCTTGAATAGATACCATGGGCGTTTGCGTTGGCTTGGAGAGATAGATGGTGGCGTTGTCCCTTAGACTGCAACTTGAATTCGAGAACAAGGGATATGTTTCATAATTCCCAACTCCACAAATGTTGCGGTGTTCTGATGCACACACTGTTTTAAACGCCACCAAAAAGTGACCTGTGTTGACATTTGCGGGGTTGCCAAATTGTCATAGCAACCACCACCAGCACGAAATAATCACGCGCCATCGCCAAAACCCAGGCCTTTCATCCTTTCTGCCTCAAGCCTGAGCTTCAGCTCCAATCCCAACTGCGACCTCCTCCCATCCCATCCCATCGCCAGGCGCACAATCTACGAACCAGGGCCACATATCTCTGTTGCGTAGCTGCGACTGGCCGCCAATTGTGCGGCCATCTCCCAACGTATCGCTTCCAAGTTTTCGTCTTCCTCGCCATCGACTGGCTGAGCCGCACCATCAGCCTCGGCCTCTTCACCGCATCATCCTGACTCCCACAACCCATCAGCCTCACCAGATCAGATCACCACATCTCCCGAATGCCCTCCTCCATCTCGCACATCGCCAAATGAACCCCTTACGGTCTTCAGCACGATGACGAACTCTCCGAATGCGATGCCTGGCGCATTCAACTTCCATCCTCGCGAGCCCGCGGCGCCTCGCCTCTCAGGCGCGAAATCCCACATCTTCCAACCCCCACGCACACCGAGCGCATCTGCTTCGAGCAGTCTGATATTGACGAGGAGTACACAAAGCATAATGAGCCTATCTTCGACCGGCGATGCAGGACGCCCGAAATTTGCTCCAAGAAAACGAACCTTGGAGGACTATAATGGTGGTAATGAGACGCCGAGAAACAATAGTGATGGATATTTTGGATGGGGAACAAACGGAAATGCAAATGGTTTTGGATTAGATGGGGCAGCGGAAGGAGGAGAAGGCTGGATGCCATCAAGTCCACAACTATTCGTGAACACGAGATACGCGCTGGCTGGTGGAATGGACACACCTTCCCTAGCAGCAGCACGGGACGCCGAGCTAGGCACGGAATCTTACAACGACGTTGGCTACCGAAAATCTCTCGGCGATGACGACCGCCCTACAATGACGGGGAGAGGACTCTTCGGTGAGCATGAAGATCCTTCCCACTTCCCAATGGAGCAAGACTTTGGAAGGGAGGCAAATGGAAGAGGACGGTATGGCGATAGTCCGCGCACGGCAGCTTGGTCCAAGACTGCGATATCTGTTGCTGGGGCGGTGGTAGGCAAGGTGTGGGAGTTCTGCAGGAATAGCACTACGATATTTAGTGGGTTCCATGCTGGTGGTGGGACGGGCTATCGACTTAATCCTGAGGACACGGCGAGAAATTTCGAGGTTATTGAGGAGGAGAAGTACGGATATGAGAGGGAATCGACGCCTCTCCCTGGCCAATTCCCTCAAGAAGATCTGGATTTCATTCCTAATTATATGGATAACCCAACTCCCGATAACACCCCCCCTCGCCCCTCGAAACGTCGACAAGTTTCTTATAACAGCAATCCTACTCCCAACGAGAACGAATTGGCAAAGAACTGGGTCGTCGTACCGCCTCCTCCTGCTACATCCACACCATCGAAAACACAAAGAAGTGCCGGGGTAGCAAGATACAGCATGCCGACCTCTTCTTCCTCAGCACGTCGTTCCGTCCCGGCAAATACTTCCCGCCCTGCATCCCGTGCAGCATTCAGCACCGCGCCCCGCGTCAAATCTGGCTTCACCTCTCGCGTTTCGCACGCTGGATCTCCAGCTCTCAATCCTGCTCGTGGAGCATCATATGCTTCTCCTCGCCACTCACCACAAACTTCCATCTCAGGGTCAAGGATTCCAATCACCGCCACAGCTAATGGCAGAATGGGTAGTCCAACTAGGGCGGGAGTCGGAGCAGATAGCCCAGCGGCAAAAGAAGCAGCGCGATGGGCGGCGCTGAAGCGGAAAGAGGAGCGAGAGCAAGATGAGAGTATACGCCGTCTGGATCGACAACTCAAAGATCTTATTCGAGAAGGCAAGGAGGCGTTGGGCACGAAGATTGAGGTGGAGATCGAAGACGATATACCAAAGAGCAAAAAATGGGCGTTCTGAGTCTTGCGAGGAACAGTCGAAAATGTGATTACCCGTCATTATCAGCGTTTCCCTCCTCAAAGTGGTGCATCGACTCAAGTGAGCAATAATCTGTGGAGGATACTATGGATGAGAAAAAGGGGTGGCAGTTGTTTGTGTAAAGTGTAAAGGGATTTTCGATTCTTTGCTTATATGTTCGGTGGATTTTGGCGCCTCTGGATGGATGGAGATATTGTTCTTTTGTGATATTGGAGGAGGAGTTTGGCGCAAATCAAAGATACCATACGATACCATTCTTTGAGGACGAGAGGAGCGATGTCTCCAGAGATGAAAGCAGCATTTGGTGTTGATGTTGATTAGCACTCAACACTGGGCGCCGAACTGGACATAACAGAGATGAGATGTGATTCTTTACATTGTCTTGAGTGTCTGCTGATACGTTGCAACTCTGTGATTGGGTTCTGCCTTTGCTAGAGTTTGATCGCTTGCGAATTTGATGGCAAGCGCCTCCGCCCACTCTTTACCCTCATTCATTCTTCTCGTTGCACATTGCAAGTTATTCCAAATGTGGGGAGTTGGAGTCAACTGTAATTCTCCCCCTCCTGCAGCGCACTCGTCTCCAGATGGCAGCTGGCAACGCGCGAACTGGAGGTTATTGCGAAACTCTGCCTCGGGAACGTTTTCAATCACATGCCCACATGTCTCACTCTGTGCAAGCCCACGATGCGCCTTGCTCCTCAGCATGCCAGAACAACCTTCACTATACAAGCAACAGGGATGAGCGAATTCATATACTCCCCGATTCCAGCCAGCAGCGGCGGGTTTCGCATTTTGAGGCTCCGGCCCGGAAGTCCAGATAACAGCGTAGAGTGTGACCTCATCATCGCCCAGCTCGACTCAAGTAACCTGCTACCTTACGATGCTTTGTCGTATTTCTGGGGAGACCCTGATGATCGAGAGGCCATCACGGTTCATGGCCGCGAACAGCATGTGACAAGGAATCTCCATGCAGCTCTAAGGCAGCTGAGGTCTGTATCCAGAGACCGACTGCTCTGGGCCGATGCAGTCTGTATCAACCAAAATGATGCAGAAGAGAAGGGCAAACAGGTCCAACTTATGAGAGATATCTATCGAAAGGCGGAACGCACAATTGTCTGGCTTGGCGAGGGTTCAATCTTTACTCCACCGGGCTTCAATCTCATATCCCGCCTCCCCAAGGCTCACAGGCTGAGAATCGACCGGGGAGACGACCGACCACTTCATCACTTGAGCGCTGCCGACCGAGACTCCTATGATTTGCCATCTCACCTCTCCCGGGACTGGCTTGGGCTCATCTGCATCTTTGACCTCGCATATTTCAAAAGAATCCGGAATGTCCAAGAAGTCGCGGTCTCGAGAAAGGTCGATATCTTCTGCGGCAGCGATTCGTGCTCATGGGATGAGCTGATCCAGTCGCTTGATGCCTGCCAGGGACTGCAGCTCAGACGACTGTACGACATAAGTATGACTCCTCCCATCTACGGGATCGATCGTGCGAAAGTCAGCTTCCACCGTGGTCTGCGATGGAGCTTGCTGGACCCCTTAGCCCGCCATCGTTCCTTCAATGCCACAGACAAAAGAGACAAAATCTTCGCTCTGCTTGGACTGGTAGATAGCGAAGATGGCTCCTCAGCTAGCGTTAAGCCGGATTACGATCACGGGCATACAGCAGGGATGGCTTATACGAGCCTTGCAACGACTCTCCTAGAGAACAGCAATCACTTGGACATCTTGAGCGTTCCTCGTGTCCAGAGCTCAACGTGGGCGATTGCTTCGCAATTGCCGTCGTGGGTGCCAGATTGGAGCCTTCAATTGCAAGTCAAGCCGCTCATTGACTTTGCCATTCCGGATATTGCCAGGATGGTAGAAGATGGGGTCGATCTTTCGGCCGACGAGCCAGACAACGAAGAAACGCGTGCTGAGCCTCTTATTCTCTTTGCAGCAACAGGCTCGTCGCAATCCTGTCCAAAGTTCAACGCAAAAAACCCCTACTTTGTCTCGAGGGCTATATCCTAGACGAGGTTGACCGGGTAGGCATGACCCTAAACAATCCCTATGCTGGTATGGGCCATAGCGAGCTCATGAACTCGAAGTCGCTGCTGAGTATGCTATCCGCTATTCCCAGAACAATGCTCGGTGCCGCAGAACTGTCTCGCACATGGATAGACTGGGAATCCATCACCGCAGCCCACATTCGACAGCACTACGTCACTGGTGAACCGATGCTAGATGCTTACTGGAAGACATTCCTCGGCGGCCACACCGTATTCTCGGAAGACAGGTGGCTGGAAGAGCGCAACAGGTGGGAAGCCCTCGTCCGCGATTATCGGACGCCAGCGCGCTTCAACCTGCACAAATCCCCGGCCGCCTATGCAGTTGCTCTCGGGGCGATGGTAGGAGTCCGTCTCGTCAGGCAGGCGGTTGGGACTGCTGTCGACATACCGCCGTCTTCTGAGCTGCCGGCTGACTTGGATAGCCCTACCAGTGAGATGATGCTGCAGAGGCGGATGTTTACGACGCGTGATGGACTCATCGGCTTAGGTCCCGAGGCACTACAGACGCGAGATTGCATTGCACTGTGTAAAGGGGGCAAAGTACCGTATGTACTGAGAAAAGTGCCAGAGGGGTACGAGCTCGTTGGGGAATGTTATATGCATGGTATTACGCAAGGCGAGAGGTTCGTAGAGCAAAAGTGTGGCGAGGTGTGGATTGCTTGACGAGAGGGGATTCACTGTTTTGGCTGCTTCTAAATTCCAACTGATTGGCTTCGACCCCTGGCAATCTTTCTGTTTATAGATTGGGTAATATTAAAACCTGAATAACCGCCACGACAAACCCTCTTATCAGTCAGGATTCTCATGTGGAAAGTATGAAATTACGAAGTCTTCTCTCCGCCTCCCACTCGTTTTCCTGTAAAGCCAGATTCCAAAACGGAGATTGAGATCAAAAGCTATTCATCTAGCGTTTAGATAACGGAATCGGTGGTCGGTGCTATTGTTCTCGCAGCTCTAGCATATTTGCTCCAATCCATACTCTTTGGAGGCCATGACCAGGCTTGGCAGAAATACCTAATTTCTGGTTTCGATAGGTATCGATGCCAGAATCGTAAGGTATTAATCGCGAGGTTTCCACGAGTTTCGCCTATTTCCCTAAAAATAGGCGAGGTACACCGAAAAGCAAATTTCAGCGAAACGCAAGTTGATTTTCTCGCGGGCAAAATCGTCTTTTTGGTCCGTACGTCGAAAATCAAAATCGCACCTTACTCTTAACTTGCTCGTAGAATATTATTTTTGGTGAGCGAAACTGAATAAGAGTATCTAAATCTTATTTTTATTACTTAAATAATACTTTTGCTTCTTCGGATTTCTTAGGAGAAGGCGTGGTTATAGAGAAATAAAAAAATATTTGCGTTTCGCTGAAATTTGCTTTTCGGTGTACCTCGCCTATTTTTAGGGAAATAGGCGAAACTGGTGGAAACCTCGCGATTAATACTATCAATAAAGTATTGATCCCCGGAACCCAATTCCCTCCTTTAATTGTAATTAACTTTAGAACCACTTCCCTTATAAGAAAACTTTTAGTAGCGCAAATATTCTACTTAATTTAGGCTTTCTATTTAGCTACTTATTTTATAGTTTAGACTAAAACTTATCTCAATGCGGCTATTTTAAGCAAAAAATAGCTTTTGAGATTTTCGTAAGGCTCGCTTATAATAAGTATTCTAATAAGAGATATGAATATAATACTACGAGTTTAGGGCCGCTTCGCTAAAATTATCACTAGCGGCCCTACGCAAGCTCCGGGGCTAGCAATAATTTTGCCCTAAACTCGTCCCGAGTAGCTTTAAATAATATTTCTTAATAATAAACTGTTTATAAATTATATAAGAAAGAAAATAGCTTATAAATATATAAAATTACTTAAAAATAAGCTAAAAATATTCTTTTAATTTATATTTTAATTTTAATTCTTTTAAATATTAAGTTTAATAAATTTAAAATTAAAATATTATTATAAAATTAAGTCTTTTATAATTTATTAAAAG
This sequence comes from Hyaloscypha bicolor E, assembly GCF_002865645.1. Lineage (NCBI taxonomy): Eukaryota > Fungi > Ascomycota > Leotiomycetes > Helotiales > Hyaloscyphaceae > Hyaloscypha > Hyaloscypha bicolor. Next base: position 40,304 of record NW_020194671.1, read on the forward strand.
AATTTAAGTTTTAATAATATAAGTCTAATAAAATTAATTATATAAGTATTTTAAATAAAAATAAAACTAAATAAGTTTAAAAAACTAAAGAAAATTAATTTAAAAAATTAATTTAAATATATATAAATTATAAACTAATAAAAGTTATTTATTAATATTAAATAATATATTTCTTTAATTTTATTTAAATATAAAATTATATTTTAATAAATCTTTTAATATTTTTAAAAAAAATAAAAGCTATTATATTATATAATAAAATTATATAATATTTTAAGTTATTTCTAAATTTCTAAAATAAATTAATAATATTATTTAATATAAGTTTATTTTAAAAGAAGTCTTTAAATATAAAAGATTTAGAAATTATTATAATAAAACTTTTAATATTTTAATATTTTTATATATAAGTAATCTAATTTATATATTTCTTATATTTCTTATATTTCTTATATTTCTTATATTTCTTATATAATATATTATTTAATTAATTTAATAAAATAAAGCTTTCTTAGCTCTTTCTTTTCTTTTATATTCTTTTTATATTTTAATTAAATATATATATTAATATAATTCTTTTAAATTTTAAGTTTAATTAAATTTATATATTATTAAAATATTTAATATAATAAAAATTATAATAAATCTAAATCTAAAATATTATTATAAAATATTAAAAAAAATACTTATATATTAAAAACTCTTATAAAATTAAATCTTTTTTATAATATAAGTACTTTAAATAAAAACTAATAATTTTTAATTTTTAATTTCAATCTAAATATATATAAATTATTTAAAAAAAAAGTAAATATTTATTAAGCTTTATATAAGATTTAAATTATATTTATATAATATTTTTCTGTAATTTCCTTTAAATATAAAAATATTTTTTAAAAAAAATAAAAGCTATTATATTATAATTAATAATATTTTTATAAATTAATAAAATTTAATATAATATAATTTACTTTTAATAAAATAATCTAATTTATAAATTTCTTATATAATATATTACTTAATTAATTTATAATTAATTTTTTTTTATTAATTTAATTTATAAAATTCTTTTTTAAATATATATTTTTTTAAATATATATTTTTTTAAATATATATTTTTTTAAATATATATTTTTTTAAATATATATTTTTTTAAATATTTAATTTTATAAATTCTTAAACTTTAAACTTAATATAATTTCTTTAAATTATTAAAATTATTAATTATATATTTTAATTATATATTTTAATTATATATTTTAATTATATATTTTAATTATATATTTTAATTATGTATTTTAATTATATATAAGAACTTATATTTAATATTTTAAATTTAGTTTATTTTTATTTTTTATAAATTATTATAGCTTTTACTTATAAAGCTCTTTTTCTTTTATAAGCCTTTTTAAGTCTTACTTGCCTTTATAAGTTTCTTATTAATTATACTTCTATTTATAGTTTTTTCTTAATTTTTATTTTTATTTTTATAAAGCTTTCTTTTTTTTTTATAACTTATTATAGCTCTTTCTTTTATTTATTATTTTTTCTAAGCTATCTAATAAGCTTATAAAGCTCCCTCTTTTCTTATATAAACTCTTATAGCCTTTATAACGGCTAGTATTATATAATTAGTTTTAGCTAAAGGAATTAATTTTAGCTAAGGTTCCAAGCTATAGTTCAAATCAAGCTCGCTTCCAAAGCTCGGCGTTTTAGTAGTCTTGGCCATACCTACTTATCTACTGCCACACCTCACTCCTTCTCTCCTTAGCTTTAGATTCTATAGGATATTAGAATTATAGATCTTTAAGCATTATTCCATTACTTTATTCCTGCTATTATAGCCTTATTCTTATTTATAAAGCTCTCTCTTATACCTATAGAACTTCCCTTAAGCTTGCTAGGTATTAGAATAGCAGTATACGATATGCGAGAGTTTTGGTGTTCCTCACGTGACTTGGATTTTAGGGAGTCCCGAGAGCTAGCTAGAGCCCTGAGAATTCCCTTTATCCCACCCCTCCCGAGCTTTAAAAAATCGTAATAAAAGCCCCTCGCATTCCAGAACCACTAAAATAGAGAGAAAGGTACTTGAGCATCTCCTCTCTAATCCCAAGCTCAGCCCTAAGGATTTGGACGGAATCGCGTTCCGATGCGCGATTCCCTAGAAGAGGGCGATTCTGGTGTTCCTCACGTGACCCGCTTTTTCCAGGGAGTACTGGGAGCCAACCGCTTAGGGTGGTCCGAACGTAGGACAATATAGAAGAGGATATGAGGGTCATTTTAAAATTAAGATAATATTAACTTTTATTAATATTATTATTAATTCTTTTAAGAGAAAGACTAGAAAATAAATAAATTATATATAAATATATTATTATATAAATTAAATAATAAATAGAAGAGATAATTTAAGGCTAAGTATTAATTCAGTATTAATACATATTAATTCTTGTAATACCTAAGTAATACCATCCAGTATTAATACCTTATTAATACCAAAAGTATTTTTGCCAAGCCTGGCCATAACTTGAGCCATACTCCTCTTGCAGGAGAAGAGCTAGGTAAGAGAAGTAAGCTAAGGGAAATGTTATATAATTCAAAAGCCTATTTTTCGGGAGGCATATCTGGGGGTAAGGGAATGAATTTACCACGGCTCTTCCCAAGCACAGTTCGTTAATATGCACCACAGAACAAATCGATCTGGCGCATACAAACTTTAGATAGTAAATGAAATCTCTAGCTTTTCCTGCAAAGCAGGCTAACTATCTGGTCCCGGGCGACCATGCCCAGATTCCTCCAAAATTCATGGATAATATTAAATTGTGGAAAAAATAATATAGTTAGTAATCTTGCTACACTTGATATAGGAGGTAATCCATGCATTTACAGCTGCTACGGACCAGATTCCCATGCCGCTTATAATAGCTGGTCCAAAAGAAGTACACAAATCTTGACTTGTTCAATGAAATAATAAATTATCTTGTCAAACGGACCTCAAAACTTCCTTGAGTAAACCTGCAACAAATGCGTCTCTGGCTTTTAAAGCAAAGCGGGTGTGACGAACTGGCCAGACAAAATAAACCCTCCACTAGGCGTTGCTTTAGGGGAAGCTGTGAGGACGGAAATACTAACATGCGAAAAATGGACCGTACTCAACGTGAACTGCATACTTGTCCGAATCATTGCGATCCTGCATATGTCGGCTCTGCCAGCTACTATAATGGTGGCTTGAGTATCAGGAAGTGCTTGCCTCCCTTTTAAGCGAGGCACTAGCGAGCTTGCGTCCGTGAGGAGAATTGTCCCAAGGCTTTCTGGAACATTGAGATTACACAAGAGTGCGCGGGGGGAGGATAGCGGAGGCTTCGACAGGTTTCTTGGAATTTATTTTGTTTCCCGTGTGGTTTTGATTTGCTGGCTGGCGAAGCTGCAGCTGGTGGCGGAGGCTGTGTAAATGCCAGCTCAACTCCCGAAACGTCACCACATTGGAGGCCTTTTCTCTTTTCGAAATTTTGGCACTCTTTCCATTCAACAATCTTTACCCCTAGGAGAAAACAATGCCGTTGATCGGGGCAGCTATCTTGAAACCCAGTGACAAGTCACAGCGCAAATAGTGCTTCTCCGTTTACGGATAAGCTGGCCTGAAGAAACGAGCACTTGTGAGCTGCATCTTCGCAATCTCGATGATCGAATGTGCGGGTTTGGGGTTAGTCAATGATTTGGGTCAGCGAAGTGCATGTGACCCCGAGTAATCAGTTGCGCCCTGTTATTTGATATGGCTGCCGTGGCTTACTTTACTGTTCTCAAGAGGGCTGCCGCAAACGCCACTCTACCTATTTTCTGAAACTCCCTTCCAGCTTTATGTCTCAACCGACAGCCTCACTTTAGGAGACGGCAAGCGCCGCAGGTGTTGTAGCAACCTGTAGACTCAAGATTTTCTACTTCCAATAATCCCGAAGCTGGTTCACTCTTTAATCTCTTCCGACTAACTGGCGTTGACGCCTTACCTCTTTGAAAATCATAGCCAAAATCAATGGATCCACTTAGTATTGTGTCAAGCGTCATTGCAGTCTCCCAAGCTGGAGAGCGAGTGGACAGCCTAATCTCTTGCATTCAAACGTTACTGAATGCTCCAAGAGAACTCGCCGCACTTGTCAATGAAATCTCGAATATAGGAGCCGCGCTTTCAGGATTAAACTCTAGGATCCTAAATTCACAAGAGGCTTTCGCCAGCTCTAGATGTATTCATCAAATATTAGAGAACTGCCTCGTGCACGTGGAGGCACTAGAACGTTTAGCTGCCATCTCATTGACAACGAGAGATGCAACGCCCCTTGGAAGTGATGGGAGAACAGCCAGAGGAACGAAAAGAATAGCCTGGCTAAGAAAACAAAGGAGGATTGAAAAGATTAAGCAAGAGTTGAAAGTCGCGCTCTCGGCAATTCATTTGGAGCTATTATCATTGAACCTGTAAGTTCCTGTGTCACCCATCGCCCGAAAGAAGGACGCAGTTGATTTGAAGACAGTGCCAGCCAAGCCCAAGTGGTTTCAAGTATAAGTATATTCGAGGTTTCAGTTCAAAGCCTTCGAGCTACTACTATCCTTTCCTCGGATGCTTCTCATCAGAAGTCCATCACTGCATGTGGCGCCATTGATATTTCTAAGTTGTGGCTTTGCTAACCCACTGTGCTTGGTGGAGTCTTCGAATGCAGACCAAAAACAAGATGACTTGCGTTGCCTCCCCAAGGATGGACGACTATGTGACTCCCAGGTCGAAATCCTGGACATTGGCAGCAGAACCGCAAATACACCAACCATTCCGTCACAGAAAGAGTATCTGTACCCGCACAAGTCAGTTCAACTCAACATTCAGACCGTTGGTATTTTCGGCGGGCTGCTTGGTTGGCTCAGTATGGAAACGGCTAGGGAGCACCTGGATCACGAAGTCCACTCCTCGAAACGTGTCAAGCAGTCTCGGCCCTCTTTTTTGGCTAGATATCATCCCGCTTGGTGGGCCTCAGTCATGACCTATACCTTGCGATATCAATCAACCCCCTATCCCTGTCTGTCTTTGCCATTTCAAGCTCTTCTGCCGCCTGATGCAGAAATCTTCATTTGCATAAGGACTGGTCAGCTAGAACGCCTCAAAAGGTTGTTTGTAGAACAAAGAGCCTCCGTGACGGATATGATGGCACCTTACGGTTTGTCAACAACTGCACTGGCAATCATTTACAACCAGACGGAAATATATCAGCTCCTTGATTCTGCTGGTGCAAGTAGGGTCTCCACAATGCTCCACAAATCTACTGGGTTTGAGGTCGGGGGGTTTTGGTCAAATTATTCCACTCTTGACTGTTCAGTCTCTGCACAGGCGATCATGGATGACCATCAATATTACACATGCTGCGGATTCGTGGCAAAAACTCTTTCCAATGCGGCAACCCAATCTTGTCCGGAAAGGGACTCTTTTACGCGACTTCACCGAAGCACGCTGGGGTTGACAACTGAATGCTTAGAGACCTTACGAGCCTACCGACAGTAGTCTGTGCGCACAGGGCATTTTCCAGGTATTTTCAGGCTCCATAAATTCGCTTACAGGCCTTAGAAAACTAAAGTCTCCTTAAACACTTAAAAGTTATAAGATAACAAATAATAGTCACGACTTAATATTTAGGGTTAGAGAACCAAAGTAACCTAAGTATAATTTGATTAATTAATTTTTAAAGATTTGCACGTTTCAAAATTGTATTTATTAGTAAAATGCCCTGAGCGCACAGACTACTGTCGTTAGGCTCGTTACATTTCGACCCTAGTGTAAACATCAATGAGGTTGATTCGAAGGGACGCTCTGCTTTGCATTTGGCAACATACTTATGCGATATACAGGAAGTTGAACTTCTCCTTAGAGCTAATGCAAGCTCCGAAGTATGCGACTATACTGGAAAGTCCCCACTCCGAGTTGCAGCTGCTTTAGGTTGGGCTGATGGCACTGCCTTGCTGGCCAGCGTTAGTGTGGACCCTGAGCAAAGAAATCAACTCAACTTCAGCAACACAATTTTGCATAACGTGTGCTTCCAAGGCCACGCCCATATTGTTGAGCTCCTGCTTGATGCTGGAGCCGATATGGAAGCGCCAAATGACATTGGGGAAACTTCGCTTCGACATGCTGTGATCAGAAACAAAGTGGAAGTCCTGAAAGTTTTACATGAACGTGGCGCGGCATTCACGATGGTCGATAATATTGGCTGCACTGCGTTTCATGATGCGATATTGATGAACGCGCACGAGTGTCTGCACTTCATTTTGAAACTCCGAGTTCGGGTGGACCAGAGAATCAGATATATGACTAATTCTATCGGTCTGCAACTGTACACCCAGGGAAAAAGGGGCATTTCTTATTCTGTTATGCTGCAAATTCTAGTCATATCGCGCTCTTATTAATCTTATGCGGACCTATGGTGAAAGGAATTTAACCTGGCTAGTCTGTTTCTTCACTAACTTCTTTTCCTCTGAGTGTGCTTGGGCATGTGCTTACAATCGACTAGCAAATTAGTACACATTTGTGTTGCTTGGGTTTCGGTACTCGTATTGATCACCAGGTAATTGTCTTCGTTCTCCTTGCCATCGTTGCATCATCCGCCGAGACTCTTTGCAAACACACCAACTCTGCCCTTTTCCCCCCCAACTCAGCTCCGCTCCACTTCACACCAGCAACTCTTGCCCAACCTGGCACCCTCCCATCTTCAATAAACTCTTCTTCAACCTCCATGACCCACTGTAGTACTTTACCAGCAAAAACACTATCCCAAATACCTTCTCTCCTAGGATTTGCAAGCAAAAAGTTGATTGCTTCTCTACGGATTGACGGCTCGCGACACTTCAGGCCCACGACCCAAAGTGGGACAATAACTCTCGTGTCGAAGCAGAAATTTGAGGTGCGTGTCTTATTCGCAGTCGGCATCTCTTTCATCACCGCTTTCGCGAGATACACGACTCGTTTGTAAACAGGATTGTATTCGTCATGTATCGATTCATCAACCGAAAGATGCGTCGATAATCCAATGTATCCGATCGCCATGGATAACTGAATAAAGAGTGCGTAGTGTTTCTGCGGGCCGTCGCCTATCTTCTGTAGCACCGGCTCGAGAGCTTTGTTAAATCGCCACACATCGGCTTGAATTTCCTCCTGCTCTTTCATAGCCCAGCGCCAGATCTCGGAATCCTTGCGAACGTCAGGCCCTAAATAGGCCGAGTGGGTGGTGATTAGGTACACCCCTCGACGAATAATTCCGTTGTAGTATGTTCCCGCTTCGAAAATGTCCGAGAAGGTGTCGGGCATGGACCGTGTGAATCTCGGACCTTCGTTCCCCAGAACTGCGTGGAGCTCTGGGGAGTGACCGTCTGCGAAGAAGGAATGCTGGACTGCCAATCGACAGAATATTTGAATTAAGTCGTCTTCGACGACATATGGCGCTGGAGATAGTCGTGTGTATTTGTCCTTATCGTTTTTATATTTCTCTCTCCATTCTTGAATGAGCCGAATCCCAGCATGGACTTGATTGACTGCGAGGTCCATGTTTCCAGTCCAAGATTCGAATGCTAAGATGAGCAGGCAAGTGAGTAGCATAGTTCTCAAGTCCACCTTCTTTGCGGATGCGTCAGCCGCCATGTGCTTCACAGCTTTAGAATATTGTCTAAGGGCATTTCGATGATGCGCATTAGCCGCCGCATCTCTTTCGATGGGGGTTAAAGCCAATTTGTCGAAGGATTGGACGAGTTCCGCCGTCTTGTCCAGGGCGCCAAGCGCGACTATAGCATGGCGGATCGCAGGATTGAAATGGCAAGACTCCAACAACCGTTGGCGTGTGTAACCGGAATCGAAGGTGGGAAAGATGTCATAGCCTGTGCGAGCACAGAAGAGATCGAAGTATTGGTGTTCTTCATTGTTGGCAAATGGTGATTTTGCCAGAGAGCTCGAAGAAGGCACTTTCATAGCTGGCTGAGATGGCACGAGTTCACGCTTCCACCTCAGGATAAGATGGTAGCCATCACACTCGACCCCGAATTTGATGCACCGCTGGCAGACTGGCTTGCCTTCATCGCATTTCACTCTTCGAAGCCTAGGTTGACAAAGTTCAGCTAGCCGGGAGGCACAGATTGCGATGATTCGTTACCTGCAGGTACCACATCCTGTTCTGACTTTCGGTGCACTCCTTCGCTTCTTTGGATATGGTTTTATTGTTGAGCTCATAGTCGCGATGATGAGACCCAGGAAGCAAGGACCAACAGAGAGTATCGAGTATCTAAGGTTGGGGCAACGTTTCGCGGGGTGTCGGCTTGGCTGTAGCCCAAAGTGTGTGCGAGTTGGCGCAGTTGAGGTTGGGGTTGGGAGGTGGTCCGATATCTCCTGCTTACCTAAGGTTAAGTCGAAATGCTCGGTACAGTGGGTACACTGGACTGGTCCTCGGTATTTAGGAAAAAGTAAAACGACCCCCCTCCCCCTGTGTCGATTAGGGGTGTCGATTGGGGCCACACTAACCGAAATCAGCAAGCGGTGGTACGTGCCCGTATATATTACTTTGTACATGCTAGTGTGTGCAAATTAATATATATTGGCACCTAGTGCGTATCTCGCATTTTGCTTTAATATACCGTAATGCGCATATTATTGTTATTGTTTCCAGATAGATTTGGTTATAATGCATGTGACAATACTTAATTCCTCTTAACCTCTGGCAAAACGGGAAAATATAAAGCAATACTGTTATGGGGATATAAAACACGGAGTAATATAGATAGTAGAATGGGCTTCCACAGCGTGGGATCAAAGCGTACGAGTGAGACGTGAAATTAGAGAGTGAAGGTTGATTTATTGGTTTTTCTAAGAACTAAGAAGGAGAGCGGGAAATATATATGAAACCGGACGTACGGACGTCCGGTGGTCACCTGACCGCGCCACGTGACCAATAGGGGTAAAATTCCCACTACAATACCTTGCCGTATAAACTTATACAAGTAATTATTTAGACATTATTAAAATAACATAATCGGATGAACCTAATATATGGCCTTTAACTTTCTTACTTTATAATTAATTATTTTATTCTTTTTTTAATGAATTATTTACTTATAAAATCGAGAAAGCTTATTAGATAATTAAATATAAGTTACTAGAGAAAGTAAAATATATTAGATTACTTAAATACTAGAGTTAATTAAATAGCCTTATTAGTTTTAAATAATTTTAAATAGCTGTAATGCATACATTAACGAGTGTCTAGCTGGATTTAGTAGCCTAATTAGGCTAGTACTTATATGGGATCGCACTCCCAAATTGGGACTAGTGCTTCCGTACATCCAGCGGAACACTAGATTCTATATATGGAGGCATGCGAGCTTTGGAAATGGGTATCGATTAGTTTATTACTGAGAACCAGTTCTTGGAATTAATTATATTTCCACGCTTCACTCTATACTTTACCCTATATTCCACCCCTTTACCTTGACTACTTGCATAGCACCCTGCTATATTGGGAGCCTTACAATAGCTTTAAAGAAAATTATTAATAAATTTTATTACAAAATTTAAAATTTAAAATTAAAAGTAATTAAAATAAGTATTACCTAAAATAAGATATTTTTTAATTATATAAAATAATATTATTTCTTATATTTATTATTAATAATTTATACTAGTTTTATATTATATTTAAGATATATATAACAAATAAGGTTTATTTTAAAGGCTTTATAAAAAAGATCTTTATATTTTTAAGCTTTTTTTTTAAAAAAATATTAATAATATTATTTTAATTTTAAGAATTATTTATTTTCTTTTATTTATTTATTTTATTTTATTTTTAATTATATATTTCCTATTATTTTATATTTAATTTCCTTTCTTTATTTTTAAAGTCTTTCTTAAATCTCTTTTAAATTATATATATCTTTATTAAATTACTTTTATTATTTTTCTTATTTCTTAATATAAATCTTTTATTTATAATTTTAGTCTTTATTAAGTAGTTTTAATTAATATTATAAAGCTTTTAATATAATATTTAATAATTACTTTATTTCTAGCTTTAGTTTAAGTTATAAAATAAATATTTCTAATAATTACTTTTATAATAAATCTAGTATTAATATAATTAATTTTACTAATAAATATATTTAAATCTTATTTTATTTTTATATATTAATACTAATATATTAAAGCTTATTTAGAAATATTTCTTTTATAAGAAATTAATTTTGTAATAATATTTAATATTAATAAATTATAATTTTTCTAATAATATTTACCTTTTTTTTCTCCTAATAATTTATTTTTCTTTATTTAAAATTAATGTTATATTAAGAATAATAAAACGAAGTTTAATAAAATAAGTAATTTTATTATTAATAATAGTTTATTTCTAAATTTTACATTTTTAATTTAATAAAAATAAAGAAATATTACTAATATATTTATTTCTTAAATATTCTTATAAAATATTCTAATATTTCTTATAGCCTTTTAAAAGCTTTTTTAATTATAAAATTATATTATATTATATATAATTATTAGTTTTATAATTTCTTTTTTATTTCTAGTTTATAAATATTATAAAAGCTTTATATTAATATAAATAAAGTAAGAAGTTTATATTAATAATTAAAGAAAAAGCTAATTAAAAATAATTATAATAATAATAAAAAATAATAAAGATTTATATAAAATTATAACTTAAATTATAAAAATAATTATTTAAATACTTATTAATAAAAAATAATATTAAAAAATGAAAATACAAATTTTAGCTTAAATTAAGTAAATATAATAGAGTTTCTTATTAAATTCGAATTATTTTAATTTCCTTAATTTAGAAATTAAATAATTCAAGTTTAAATAAAGATTTTTTTTAAAAGCCTTATATAAATTTTTTTTTCTTTTCTAATAATATTTTTAAAATTAAGCATTTAATATAATTAGATTAATTATTAATTTAATTATTCTTATTTTTATTTAAATATAATTTTAGCTAGTTTATTTTTTATTTTATAATTCGAAAAGTTTATTTTAATCTATTAAATTTCAAATATATTAATATTTACTAATATATTTAAAAATTAAGCTTTAATAAAACTAAAAATTTATAATTAAGTAATTTAAATTATGGAAAATATAATATTAATATATTTTATTTTTATTTTCTTAAACTAAATAATAAATAACTTATTAATATAATTAGAAAAAAGCTTTATAAAATTTAATACTAGTAATATTAGAAATATATTTTTTTAAATAAAAATAGTTTAAATAATATACTATTAATTATTTTATTAATAAAAAATATTTAAATATTTAAATATTTAAAAATAAGTTTTATTTTTATTTTTATAAATTTAATAAATATATTTAATTTTATTTATATTAATATTTATTTCTAATAATAAGTATTTATAATTTAAAATTAAAACTAATTTTTAAATTTATTTTAAATATTATATAGGCTTATTAATTATAATTTACTTATATTAATTCAAAATTTAAAATTATTAAAATAAAATATAAAGCTATATAAAATAAATATAATTATAATTATAAATAAATATAAGGTTTATTACTAATAAATATAAGGTTTATTACTAATAAATATAAGATTTATTACTAATAAATATAAGATTTATTACTAATAAATATAAGTATTAGTATAGCTATTTCTCTAGGAATTATATATATAGTTACGGGATATAAGTAATAGATAATGGAATATAGGATACGGGATATAATTATATAACCTTATATCCTATTAGTAACTCGACTAGTAGACTACACCCCTTTAGGCTTAGCAGATTTAGGGATTATATATTAATACTATAATATTATAATTCCTATTTCTAAAAAAGAACTTTACTAACCTTATATAAATAGCACTTCTATAACTATATAATAGTACCATATATTACTAGTAAACTAATACTAATTAGTTTATATTTAGATTAGAATAAGGTCTATTAGTACTTATAGATTAGAAAGGATTAAGCTATACTTGCCTAAGATTTAATTACTTAGGGGCAAAGCTATTATTTCAGTTAAAGAGGAGATAACTATTAATCCTATTACCTATAATTCGGTTATATAGGTAGGAAAGATACTTAATCTTACTAAGGCCTAATTATACTATATTAAAGAAGGAAATATCTATTAGTCCTATTACCTATAATTCGGTTATATAGGCAGGAAGGGCACTTAATCTTACTAAGTACTAAAACGGTTAGCTATTTAACTATCCTATTTTATTCCTATTTAACTCTTATAAAACCCTTTTAAAAACTACCTTTTTTTGAACCTCTGGGGCTTTTAAGCTTTAGAACTATTAAGTTCTTCCGAAATCTCAATATTTTACTTCTTAAATTTTACTTCCTAAATTTCTTATTATAGATGAAATTTTTACCTCGAATATAATATCTATTATAAACCACTTATCTTATAAACTATTCTTCTTCTTATAAACTTATCCTTTTTATAAACTACTATACCTCGAACTAGATATAAGCCTATAAAATATATAATAATAGAATATATTATAGTAGATAATTCCTTTATTAGATTTATCTAATCTAATTACTTTATAGATAATAATAATTTTAAGAAATTAGTAAGAAAGTAGAAATATAGGATTAATCTAAACTTTACTAAAATAGATAAGATAACTAAGTTCTTAGATACTAAGCTATTTTAATATATTCTCTATAAAATAGTTAATAATAACCTTTAGGAGCTATTTAGATATAACTTTAAAAACTTTATCTATTAAAAGAATTTTAATAAATTCGAACTCCTGGAAATATTATACCTATATAAAAATCTTTAATATAGTAGTATATTTATATAATAGAATAATAGTACTAATACTATTATAAATACCCTATATACTATTATAAAGGAAAATAAATAATATATATAATTAAACGAAAATATATTAGTAGCTAGATTAGACCTTATTAAGGAACTAATTTTATTAGGCTTTATTACTTTTATAAAAAACAAGTACTTAGAACCTATTATCTTTAATATTCCTATATTACTATTATCTTCTTTATTATTATATCCTATATCTTTACTAGATTTATATACTAGTACGGAAGCTCTAGAAGCAAATAGTATACTCCTATTACTACTACTATTATAACTATATCCGAATAACCCCTAATTTCCTTTAATTATAAGACTTATTAGGGAAGTTACTAAGATTTATACTAAAAAGTAAAAATATAATAGATCTAATAATAATTTTAATTATAAACTTACTATTTTCCTTAATATTTACTAATATATAAAGCTTCTATAAGAGGTACTAATATAAGCTTTTCTTACTATACTAAAGAAACTAGCTTAAAACCATTTCTATAATAACTAGCTCTCTTAATATATATATAAAAAGGCTTATATTAATATTTATAGCTTTTTTAAAGGCCCTGGATTTAAATATCGAAATTTAGATAAGTGAAATACTACTATATTAGCTTTTATAATAGCTAAATTTCCGGAAAAAATAATATTTGAGACTATTTAATTACTAATTAATAAACTATATTAACTATAATATAGTCTTATATCTAACTTGCAAAATACTAAATTCTTCTATAATAAGATTATTACCTCTTACTAAAACTCCCGGATATATAAATATATAATCTCAGACTCTCCTGCAAATCTCGGCTAGCTTATTAATAAGCTCTAGTTATTTATTACTATATATAAGAGCAAATAATAAGCTAATCTCAAAACCTTCTTTATTAATTAATAATACTATTCTCAGAACTCTCTAAGCTATTATTCCTCCGGAAATTATTAATACGGACCCAGCCGCAACTTTGGAACCCGTAATAATTACTCTAAGCCCTATAATTATAATAATTATATCCCGAAATCGTATTTTATATATAAGAAACCCGAATACTACTTATAAAAGTATATACTAGAGAAATAAAAGACTAAGAAAACTCGATTTAGAAATAGAAATATTTATTAGTTTAGATCCCGAAATACCCGTAACTTTAATAAACGTTTTAGTAATACTTATATATAATATATTACTAAAGCTAAAGGCAAAGAAAGTAATAAGAGTAATAAGAATAAACTAGTAAATAATGCTTTTAAGGCTTTATTAGTAGAAATAGATAAAGAAGAGAAATACTATTCAGATTTCTACTTTACTTTAGTTAAGAGCTTTTTAGCTATTTCTACTATTCCTGCTCTACTAATAATTATAACTAATACTCTTATAAATAACCTTACTTCTTTTTCCTTTATATACTAGATAATAGGCAAAAACCATACTTTAGAGTCTATTAAATTCTTAATAGAAAATACCTAGACTTTTATAATTAATAATATATTAAAATATAATACTTATTACTTTTATAAAGTCATAATTAATACCGGAGCCTCTAGATACTTAATTACTAGTTCTAACTAATTTCAAGCTCTCTAGTAAATTAATAATAATATTAAACTTAATAAAATTACTAAAGATTAAATTAATATCTAGTTTAGTATTAGATCTATATTTTCTATTAATCTATAATAATAAGTATACTAATTAGGCAAGTATAATTCTATATTATATTTTTAAAAACTTTATTTTTACTTAGCTTAGCTAATATAAACAAGCTAGAAATCTATTTTAATAATCTTACTAATTATCTTATTACTTTTACTAGAAAATATATATCTATAATATAATATTTCGGATACTTTTTCCTGCTTTGGAATACTATACTATAAGGCTTTATTTCCGAATTCTTTACTTATAATCTTTACTTTCTTATAAAAGTCGAATTATAATATCTATACTATTATTTTAGTTATTTATTTATTAGTAAGCTCCGAAATATACTAGAATAAGCAGGCTATAATATTAATATAAAAGCCCTTAAGTATCTTATAAAATACTATAAGTAATACTAGAAATATAACTAATTACCCGGATAATTCAAGTTTAACCTAAAAAATAATATTAGCTTTAATTACTCTATTATTATTAATATTTTCTATATTTCCGGTAAGCCTATACTCTATATTATTAATAAAGGCACTCGATAATCTACAGCGTACCCCTAAGTAGCCTTTAGAATTATTGAGGTATGGAATATGATATCTGGGAGTGTTGCGGTAGGCTGCAAGTAGGATACTAGGATTAGTGTAAAGTATTTGTTCTGTCTAATGTTAGTTGTGTCGATTCCCGGGAAAGCCAGGTTTACTAATTAAGAAGTGTGTTAGGCTTAAACATAGTAGAACAAGGTTAAGGATTATCTTCCGTAAGCGCTGTAGATTGCCGCGTATATATCAAATGCTGGTGAGTTATAGAGCAATCTAATCGGTGTGTAAAAAAAAAAAAAAAAAAAAAAAAAATTATAAACTTACTATTTTCCTTAATATTTACTAATATATAAAGCTTCTATAAGAGGTACTAATATAAGCTTTTCTTACTATACTAAAGAAACTAGCTTAAAACCATTTCTATAATAACTAGCTCTCTTAATATATATATAAAAAGGCTTATATTAATATTTATAGCTTTTTTAAAGGCCCTGGATTTAAATATCGAAATTTAGATAAGTGAAATACTACTATATTAGCTTTTATAATAGCTAAATTTCCGGAAAAAATAATATTTGAGACTATTTAATTACTAATTAATAAACTATATTAACTATAATATAGTCTTATATCTAACTTGCAAAATACTAAATTCTTCTATAATAAGATTATTACCTCTTACTAAAACTCCCGGATATATAAATATATAATCTCAGACTCTCCTGCAAATCTCGGCTAGCTTATTAATAAGCTCTAGTTATTTATTACTATATATAAGAGCAAATAATAAGCTAATCTCAAAACCTTCTTTATTAATTAATAATACTATTCTCAGAACTCTCTAAGCTATTATTCCTCCGGAAATTATTAATACGGACCCAGCCGCAACTTTGGAACCCGTAATAATTACTCTAAGCCCTATAATTATAATAATTATATCCCGAAATCGTATTTTATATATAAGAAACCCGAATACTACTTATAAAAGTATATACTAGAGAAATAAAAGACTAAGAAAACTCGATTTAGAAATAGAAATATTTATTAGTTTAGATCCCGAAATACCCGTAACTTTAATAAACGTTTTAGTAATACTTATATATAATATATTACTAAAGCTAAAGGCAAAGAAAGTAATAAGAGTAATAAGAATAAACTAGTAAATAATGCTTTTAAGGCTTTATTAGTAGAAATAGATAAAGAAGAGAAATACTATTCAGATTTCTACTTTACTTTAGTTAAGAGCTTTTTAGCTATTTCTACTATTCCTGCTCTACTAATAATTATAACTAATACTCTTATAAATAACCTTACTTCTTTTTCCTTTATATACTAGATAATAGGCAAAAACCATACTTTAGAGTCTATTAAATTCTTAATAGAAAATACCTAGACTTTTATAATTAATAATATATTAAAATATAATACTTATTACTTTTATAAAGTCATAATTAATACCGGAGCCTCTAGATACTTAATTACTAGTTCTAACTAATTTCAAGCTCTCTAGTAAATTAATAATAATATTAAACTTAATAAAATTACTAAAGATTAAATTAATATCTAGTTTAGTATTAGATCTATATTTTCTATTAATCTATAATAATAAGTATACTAATTAGGCAAGTATAATTCTATATTATATTTTTAAAAACTTTATTTTTACTTAGCTTAGCTAATATAAACAAGCTAGAAATCTATTTTAATAATCTTACTAATTATCTTATTACTTTTACTAGAAAATATATATCTATAATATAATATTTCGGATACTTTTTCCTGCTTTGGAATACTATACTATAAGGCTTTATTTCCGAATTCTTTACTTATAATCTTTACTTTCTTATAAAAGTCGAATTATAATATCTATACTATTATTTTAGTTATTTATTTATTAGTAAGCTCCGAAATATACTAGAATAAGCAGGCTATAATATTAATATAAAAGCCCTTAAGTATCTTATAAAATACTATAAGTAATACTAGAAATATAACTAATTACCCGGATAATTCAAGTTTAACCTAAAAAATAATATTAGCTTTAATTACTCTATTATTATTAATATTTTCTATATTTCCGGTAAGCCTATACTCTATATTATTAATAAAGGCACTCGATATTAAGCTAGCTAATAGCTTTAGAATATTAGTATAATATATATCTGGAATATACTCAAGTAATACTAGATTAATAACTATTTAGGTTCTTCTAATTAGATTATAGTAGATACCGGAAAGCAGTTTACTAATAAGAAGTTTACTTAGCTTATAAATACTATAGGAACTAAGGTTAAGATTATTTCCGTAAAAGCTTATAATTCCGTCGGAATTATAAAATACTACTATAGCCCAATCTAATATACCTACCTTATTATTATAGCTAAAGTTAATAGAATTAATAAGGATACCATATTCCAAATAGCTTTTAAGGCTATTAATAACTCTATGAGACCTAATAGTATTATTCTAACTCTTTTAGTTTATAGTACTTTACCTTAAATAACTAAATATAATATCTTATTACCTATTATATTATAGTAATTAGTAGTACTTAAGAAAGTAATAGTAGAAATTCAGAAGCTTTAAGCTAGATATTAAATTATAAATACTTTAAATACCTGAAATAGTTCTAGTATTACTAATATCTATAAACTATTCCTAAATTCGAATATTCTTATTTAGTATAAAGGAAATACTAGTTAACCTAATAATTAGAATAGATTATATAAGCTAGTAGCTATTAATAGAAAGAACTATATACTAGTTCTATTATATAGTAATATTACTTTCCGTTTAACTTCTATAAAGCCCTTTTATATAGGAGATATTAAGGTTATTACTAATAGCCCTAAATCTAAACCTATTTCCGAACCTAATAATAAGGCTAAAAGTAATACAGGTATAATTTCTCCTGCTATTTTACTAAAGTATAATAGAGGATATTCTTATAAGATCCCGGATATTATAATATTTTTATAGAATAATAAATTATATAAGAATTCCTATTAAGTTAAAGTTACTAGCTTTCTAAAAAAGAATATATTTGAAATTACTTCTAGATTTCAGGTACTAAAAAAAGTATATATCTTTAACTTCCGGTTTATTAATAAGATCAAGAATAAGGGTATAGAGAAAGAGCTTAAGAAGTCGAGACTAGTTATCTAAGCTTATAATAATAGTAAGAAATATATAGTATTAATATAATTACTTATTATCTAATATATTAGCTAAAGAATTATCCTTAATATTATTACTATAATAATAGATACTACGGAATTATATTTATATAATATCTCGTAAGCTTATATCTAATTAATAACCTTACTTAATTATAATTTCTATATTAATTCATCCTATAAGCTTACTAGAAAGATAAATCTAAAAAATAATTCTATTCTAAAGATTATAAAACTACTATATAATATACCGGAAGCTAGGAACTACTAGTTCAAGACTTATTATTCCTACTATATTAATAAGCTTTTTATAAAATAGTTAACTTATAACTCTTATCTATTCTATAGTAAGTAATTCTTTAGAATTATTAGCCTTTAAACTAATAATACCCTATTTATTAGAACTAATAATTTTATAAAAGCAAAATAACTAAAGCTCTATAAGGCTAAGTTCTTAGCTAAGGAATATAAATCTCTTACTTTTAACTATAATCTCAAATTTAATAAAAGTATTATCTATATAAATACTACTAGAATTACTTTTATATAGGAATACTAATATAAGAACCTTTGAACTATTTCTATAAAAAATACTATTATTATAAGTAATAAGGGTACTATTTATTAAAATCTTTTTATTAAGAACTAATATATTACCTAATATATAAGAGAAGTATATATTATATTAGTCTATTAACCAGAAGCTTTATATAACCTATTAATTATTACTTAAGCTATTAAATTCTCGGAAACTAATATAAAAGTATTTAATAAATATATTTAATAGTAAATTAAGAATATTACTAGAGAACTAAGATTTATAAAGCTAGTAAAGAAATTCTTATATTTAATTATTTTTATAAATACTTTATTTATAAATAATAGAGATCTCTTTTCCTAAATTAGATATATTCTAGTTCTAGTAAATAGAACTAGATATACTAATATTATTTACTAGTTCTTTACTAAATATAAAAGAATTACTAAAAGTATTTTAGCTTTAGAACTCTATAATATAGCTTATGGTTTTAATATAGGCGCTTTAGTTAAATCTATAATTAATAAAATACTAGAAATAGAACTATTACTAGTTATTTATATGAATTCGAAGTTATTATATAAATGCCTTATTAAATTAGGTACTATTCGAGAGAAATACCTAATAATTAATATAATATATTTTTACTAGATATATAAATAACGAGAAATTATAGAAATTAAGTAAATTAAGAGAAAATCGAATCCTACTAATTTTATAACGAAATTAAAGCTAATAAATACCCTTAAATACCTAATTAATATGAATACTATATAATTAGATATAGAAAAATAAATTAAATATAAATAGAACGGAAAATAGATATATAGAATAGGAGAATATTATAAGAGGAGAAGTTATATATAAAAGGCTATAGCCTTTAGTATATAACTAAAACCTTAGAAATAATATAGATATATAAAGTATTTGGGAAATCTGGTACTAGGCCGAATTAGGGAATTTGTATATAATTAGAAAAAGATACTATTTTTTGTATTTTTAGAGAATTTCTAGTATTAGTATAGCTATTTCTCTAGAAGTTATATATATAGTTATAGGATACGAGATATAGGTAATAAGTAATAAGATATAAGATATAGGATATAGTTATATAACCTCGTATTCTATTAGTAACTTAACTAGTAGATTAGACTTCTTTAGGCTTAGTAGATTTAGGAATTATATATTAATATTATAATACTATAATTCCTATTTCTAAAAAAGAACTTTACTAACCTTATATAAATAGTACTTCTATAACTATATAATAGTATTATATATTACTAGTAAACTAATAATAAGATTTATATAATAGTTAATATTATTATAATATATATAAAATTATATATAATTAAAAAATATATAATAAATCTCGGATATTACAGGTATTAATTAGAGAAATTAATAGCCCTTTATTATTATAACTAATTACTATTATATTATAAATATTAGATTTATAAATTACTAATTATATATATATATTATTAGGGCCTCTTATTTAGAAAAGGCTTCCCTAAATCTTATAAGAGAAATAGAGATTAGTTTTATACTAAATTTAATACTATAGTTTTATAACTTACTAATTTATTCTATAATCTTATTATTTACTAATAAATATCTTATAATTATATAATTAGTTTTAGCTAAAAGAATTAGTTTTAGCTAAGATTTCAAGCTATAGTTTAAATTAAGCTCGCTTCTAAAGCTTAATATTTTAGTAGTCTTAGCTATACTTACTATTATATTTTACTTCTTTTCCCCTTAGCTTTAAATTCTTAAGATATTAGAATTATTAATCTTTATATCTTATTTTATTATTTTATTTTTGCTATTATAATTTATTACTAATAAATATAAGGTTTATTACTAATAAATAAGAGATTTATTACTAATAAATGCGAGATTAATTACTAATAAATATAAGATTAATTATAAATAGATTATAAGGTATTTATTAATAAGTAATAAAATAATAGAATAAATTAGTAAGTTATAAAACTATAGTATTAAATTTGATATAGAACTAATCTCTATTTCTCTTATAAAGTTCAGGAAAGCCTTTTCTAAATAGAAGGCCCTAATAATATATATATAATTAGTAATTTATAAGCCTAATACTTATAATATAAATAGTAGTTAGTTATAATATTAAAGGGCCGCCGATTTCCCTAATTAATACCCGTAATATCCGAGATTTATTATATATTTTTAAGTTATATATAACTCTATATATATTATATAAATACGAGATTAATTATAAATAGATATAAGGTTTATTATAAATAGATACGAGATTTATTATAAATAAATACAAGGTTTATTATAAATAGATATAAGGTTTATTATAAATAAATACGAGGTTTATCTATTCCTTAATAAATATAAATATATAGAAAGATATAGAAATATTTAAAGTAGTTTTGGATGCGAGGTTTAGATACAAGGTTTGGATGCAAGGTTTAAATACGAGGTTTATTACTAATAAATACGAGGTTAATTACTAAGTTATAGGCATAACTACGTAAATTAATTACGCGAAAACAAGATCCCTGCTTACCTGGCAAAAGTGGCAGAGTATAAAACCCTCGGAAGACCCTTTAACTATTATTAAAGGCAAAGGCAAGGCACTCTAAAATCTATTAGAAGTATTTACTAGCCAACTACCCAAACCCCTATCCGCCCTCGCCTAAAAAATCGATTTTTAATTACACCTTTATTATAATTACAAATCCTTTAATATATTAACGTCCTATAGTATTTTCAATATCCTAATAACTATATATTTAATTTAATCTTGTAGTATAGCTAGAATTGCCTGTTAATATCGAATTTTTTGATTTTTGGTATACGCCCGGCTTACTAAAAATTATGAGGTGCGGCCGTATACCAAAAATCAAAAAATTCGATATTAACAGGCAATTCTAGCTATACTACAAGATTAAATTAAATATATAGTTATTAGGATATTGAAAATACTATAGGACGTTAATATATTAAAGGATTTGTAATTATAATAAAGGTGTAATTAAAAATCGATTTTTTAGGCGAGGGCGGATGGGGGTTTGGGCGGTTGGCTAGTGGATACTTCTAGTACTCCTATTTAATACCCGCGATGGTGGGGGGGAAAGGCCTTGGGGGGCGGAGGTGGGCCTTGGGGGGCCAGTGCGATTCTGAGGCTGCATCGGTTCCTTGGGATAGACTCGGGAAATGCCAAGCGCTAAGCCAAAAAAAAGATTCTGCCATCGGCACCCCTAATCGACACCTGAGAAAAGGGGGGGCGAGAGGGTTGTTTTACTTTTTCCCCTCATTACTTGCAATGTTGCACGGATAGGTTGGCTGTCTATCGGTTATTACTATCTGCTAGAGCAAGTCGAGTTCCACCAGCCAACATCACTTGTCCTGCTATCCACATGCACAGATTCTGGGTAAATTACTTCTCACAAGAATACGGCGTTACAATTTCGGAGATTTTTCGAGATTGCATGTATCAACATTCGAGCCTGCATACCCAAGAATTGTCCAGACTTAGAGGGCTTATGATATCAGAAAGATCCTCATTTACCCGGCTTCACAAATCAACTCTTGGCCTCACATGCGAGTCGCTAGACAAGATATTGCATCTGTGCGCGGGAGAAATAGATGATGCAGACTCTTTAGGACGCACATGCTTGCATTTGGCAGCCTACCAGACCAACACATCAGCTATTCGCATTCTACTAGCTCAAGGCGCAAATCCAGATATCACGGACCAACACGGCAAAGCGCCGCTCCACGTCGTCGCTGCGTTGGGCTCATTTTCTGCTGCAAAAGCCCTCGTAACGGGTGGTGCTGACTTGGAAGTGCGTGGTCAGTTTGTGTTGAAATTAGGGGCCTGAGGCCCCTAATAGGCTTAGTAAGCCCTGGAACCGAACGCCATGGGGCTGTGCACTAGCTTAATACCCTGTCCAGCTGGAATACCCTGTATAGCTGGAATACCCTGTACGGCTGGAATACCCTGTATAGCTGGAATACCCTGTACGGCTGGAATACCCTGTATAGCTGGAATACCATGTACGGCTGGAATACCCTGTATAGCTGTAATCGGTTCAGCTGGCATAGGGATTTAGTACATGTGACTTAGGGGGTTCAGGGCTATATATACGGGCTACTTACCACTGTAGAACAGCAGTCAATTCAGTACCGTTTACTTGGTTTACATTGCAAGCACGTGACCCTAGCTATATTGCTTTAGCTAGTTCAACAGTTTGGTAGTACGCCTCTCTGTCACGCTTCCATTATGGGACACTATAATGTTGTGCAACTTCTGGTTGATGGAGGATCCAACATTGAAGCCTCAAACCACCATCTGGAAACCCCTGTTAGACACGCAATACTTGGCGACCAAATCAACGCCGTGCAACTTCTTCATCGGCGTGGAGCTGCTCTCACCCTTGAAGATAAATGGGGGGGCTATGCTCTTCAAAAGTGGGTGTGGTTGAATTGCCACCGGGTGCTTAAATACTTGCTGGGCTTGCGACTCAGACTTGATCAGAGGCATCAGGGGAGAGGAATAATACTGCACACATTAGCTGAGTTAGGAGATCTTCATACAATAGAGATTTTCCTAGAAATAAAGCACTATAGTCTTGCCAATATTGATCCTACGGAAGCCAACGCATGGGGCTGGCCAGCGATGGATCATTTGGAGTCTAGACCGAATGCCGGAGAGCTGAGAGAGCCGTCCCTGAGAGTCCTGAAGCATGTGAAGCTAGCACGACAATATAACAAAGAAGACTCTCTTGCTTCATTGGATGTGGATAGAAGTCTGGTGGAAGAGAAGGGCGCTGGTGAGCAGGACGAGTTTTTTCCTGATGCCTTGAATTCCAGGTACAATCTTGATCAATTCCATAGAGGCGTAATGAATTTTGTTTCAATATTCAATTGATGAAGTTGCTTTGGTGAGCTTGTTTATTCAGTCTTGCGGCATTTATTACAGGAGTAGGGGAGAGTGGAGGAGGGTATTGATTGGTTAAGTGAATGCCTTTGTTCGGTAGTGGATAGAGTTTCGGGTGATTCATACACCCCGAAGTGACTAAATATGGACAAATATATTAAAAGGAATTAATCACACTTTTTTAGAGTCCTCTGTGGTTGGATTTCTATAGCTAGTGTAAATGCTGAGAGCCCTAAGTTTTTTGAGACTATTCAGAATACGGAGACTTATAGCGAGCAGATTATATTGAAATATCAGCTCCCTGCCGTGACAAGATGTATTCATTACTCTGAGACTCTGCGGGACATTGATGCAGATACTGCACTTCAGACAAGCAGGAAAGAGGGGATTGCAGGAGTGGGATTGGGCGGCATTGCTTTCGTCTTTGAATCACTGGAGTCGAAATTGTGACTTGGTGCTGTGGCTCGAACGATATTCGAGGTGGACTTGTCTGGTTCCTCAATGGGCCATCTGTTCCGTGAATGGACCGGCCAACCCAGGTTCTTTAAGAGTGCTTGCAATTAATCTACGAAACCCCCGGAACATCCTCATTGGCCTCACACGAACGGAGAGCCTAGCTTTTCTTTCACCATGACGGAAACGCTTCCCCTCTTTGACCTATTGGGATCTTACATCGAGATCGACGGCTGGATCATCGTCGATATCAACCCAGAAACAGGATCGATTCACCAGAACGAAGACTACGAGTTGTCAGCTGAGAGTTTCCTCGCCCAGTTGAGTAGGATGCAAATGCCGCCATCGTTGCAGATGCCAATTCCATCGACGGTCGGCGAGGTGGAGCATGAGAGCGAGACCAGGACGACAAATCACGAAGGAGTGAGGGACGCTAAAGGAGGCACAGGCGAAGACAACAGAGCAAAGGACACGAATCACGACGGTGGTTTGGCAACAAAGATGAATGGTTGTACCACTTCCCACACACATCTCAAGATTGGTGGGGAACCAACTTCGGCTCGCCAGAGGACAGAAAGGCATTGCGCTGAGATCACGAGTGACCTGACTACGTCCTCGGACATAGACGATGAAAACCAACCGACTACGAAAGATACCCTCGAAGCAGAGAACGGACGAGACACTCCGGACAGTGGAGACTTCGGTTTTAATGATCCCCCTCCCAAAGATGGAAGTGGTAGTGCGCACACCGACCCTGACTTCGTACATTCATCTTCTGATAGTGCAAGTGAATGGGTCTTGGGAAGTGGGATGGCGGGGTTGAGTGTCAGTGATTCACTCTTCATGGTGGAATCGAAACGGGCCAAGAGTCTGAGTACTGAGGATGGTAGAGCCGGTGAGGGAGTCGCGAAGGAAAGCGAAGATGTTGAAGAGCCAGCAGGCCATGGAAAAGCAATCGGTGACGGTATTAAGGTCCCGAAGGATGATGAAGTTGTTACTGGGACGCTTGAAGATGAAGGGGAAGAAAGCCAAAAGAATGATGAAATCGCTAGCCGGGGTCAGCGGAGGAAGGAGAGGAGGAATGTGAGTCTGGCTGCGAGTGCAACTGCCGTCATGCTTGCTGCAATTTGGCTAATGGAGAGGAAATACGACTTGAGTTAATACATAGGCTGCAGCTTGAAAAAGTAACAAATCTCATCGTTTCTTTTTATTTGATCTATTTCAAAGAATTTATTGCAACTTGTAATGAGCGAAAGCTATAGAGATTATCCTTATTGCATCAAGGCGCTAGTCGACGTATAAAGGCCCATTCCCCAATACGAGCCATAGCGCAATAGGGGATTGGATACAATTCTGGACCCACAGTGGGTCCAGATTTGATAATTATATAATACTTGGGTCTCGTTCTTAAAGAAGCTAAAACTATTAAATTTACTAATATACTCTAAATATATTTATATTCTTATATGCTTCTCTTTACTTAGAAATTACTATTTATATTATAATATAGCCTTATTAAAAATACTTTTAAATATATATTTAATTCTATTTTCCTTAATTATATAATATTTTAAAATATTATAAGCTTTATTTTAAGTTTTCTAGATAATAAGAAAAGTTAAAATATATATTAATAAAAAGTAAAAGTATATATTAAAGAATATTTGCTTTATAATTTGAAAATTTTATTAATTCTTTTATTAATTTATAATATTTATAATATCGGAATTAAGGCAATAGCTAGAGCTTAAAGATCCAAGAATTTCATATATTAAAAATACTAAGCTAAAGAGAAGAAGAAGAAAGAGAGAAGAAAAGAGAATAAAAGAAGAAAAGTACTAGCTAAAACTACTAAAACGCCGGCTAGCTAGGTGAAACTAGTTATATAATAGCTATTCCTATATAGCTTCTAATTAGTACTATTATAATATTATTTACTAATTTATTTATTATTATTTTTTTAATTTATTTTATAATTTTATAATTAATAGATTTCTTTTAATTTATTATTTCTTAGTAGTTTTTTTTATAAATTATATTAATATATTTAAAATTAAATAAAATTATAATTTAAAATTATAATTTTAAAAATATATATTTTAAATATTTAATTATTACTTTTTAATATTTATTAAGTTTACTAATAGTTAATTTATTAAAAACAAAATTATATAATTTTTATAAGTTTTATATTTTTATAATTTTCATAATTTTAATTTTTTATTTATATTATTTATTTATATTATTATTATAATATAATATAAATAAAAAATATATTTATATTATAAGTATTAGGCTTATAAATTACTAATTATATATATATTATTAGGGCCTTCTATTTAGAAGGGTTTTTTCTGAACTTTATAAAAGAGATAGAGATTAGTTCTATACTAAATTTAATACTATAGTTTTATAACTTACTAATTTATTCTATTATCTTATTATCTATTAATAAATACCTTATAAGCTAATCTCTTTATCCTTAAAGGAAGTAGTTTAATAAGTAATTATATCTCGAAATCTGCAAAATATATAATTTCTTACTAAAGCTATTTCTATAAAAAAAGTTAATTAGATTAATTCCGATATAAGTAATAGTAAAGGCTTATCTAATACTTTTAATAAAGCTTTTTAGAAGCCTTTAAGAGCTAGTAATAATAACAGAAATAATTCCGGTAATAATTAAGATACCGAAATTAATACCTAAATTACTATTACTTAAACTATAAAATAAGGCTTATATATTAAAATTAAAGTACTTTAATAAAAGCAAGAATTAGTAAATATAATTAACTAATATATTTTATAATTAGAGTAATATAAAAGTATTTTTAAAAATATCTTATAATTTATTATATTTTATAGAAACTCTATTTATAAGTTTATCTTATTTTCCTTAATAATTCCTATTAGAAAACTTCCTGAAATAGAATTAGAACTTACTTTCTTTTTTAATATAATAAGCTTTAAGAATAATCTCGATATTATTTATTAGAAACTACTATATAATATCCTGAAAATATATTTAGATTAAAAGAAGCTTTTTAAGGTCCGAATATCTAACTTATATTATAGGAAGTTTCTTAAAAAATAAAGAATATTTATATCTTTCTAGAAAATAGTTTTTAGAATCTAATTTTAAACTTATAATAAATACTTTTCTAAAATTAATTCTATTATAAGTATTTTTTAGAAACGAATCTTATAATATTTAAAAGGCTATAATAAAATAAAACCTACTATTATATAAGGTCTATTAGAAGTAATTTAAGGCCTATTTGGCTAATATATTTTAAATACCTTAAACTTATTAATAAGATACTTTTAAGGAACTTCGAGATTTTTATTAGAAAAATAATAAGATAATTACTAAGTTATATATTCGAATAATTAGTCTCGAAGTTAATTAAGACCTATATTCTAAAAAAGACCGAATTCGGACTCTTAATAGTACTTTATTTAATTATAAGACTTATTAAATACTTATATCTATTTTCTTAAAAAATAAAGTAATATTTATTTTTAAATAGCTTAAGAAAGCTTAGAAAATAGAATATATTATTTATTTTAAATTAAAGAAAGTAAAGATAAAGAAATCTAATAAAAGTAATTTTGCCTTTAAGAACTCTAACTTAGTAAATTCTGATTTATAAGGCTATTAAAAAAAGAATAAATTCCAAAAATTATATAAGAAATCCTTAAGTAATACTTTAGCCTCTTTAAGGCCTTAATAAAATCCTAGTTCTATTTTAGATATAGTTTATTAGACTTATAAATAGAAAGAATACTTCTTAGAAATATAAAATATTTCAAATATATTAAATAGGCTTAATAGAACTCTAATAAGACTAAAATTATAAAAGAGTTAAAATATTTATAAAAGCAAGTTAATATTATTATTATAAAGAAGTATTTTAGAAAAGATTTTCCTAAAAAATAAGGAAAAAGAAAAGCCAAATCTTAAATATTAATAATTTTAATTATAATAAAAAAGATATATTACTTTATATAACTATTTAAGTAAGATTAATATAGCCAGAAATAGATATCTTAAAAATATATAGTAAACTTAGTAATATTAGATTAGATTATAATTTTCTTAATAATAATTAGACTTAAAGCCGGGATTTTATTATTTTAACTAAATATAACTAAGAATTTATAATTTTTTATAGAAACTAATTCAAGATTTATTAAGCCTATAACCTTAAAATATTTATTATAAATAATTATAATAAGATATATTCTTTTAAGCTCTAGTTCTATAAATATAAGAATATTAGCTCTTATAGCCTTATTTTTAATATAGAATTTTATAAAATAACTTTTATATAATATATAGATTATATTAAGAAATAATAGATATATATATTTATATAGCCTAATAATATTAAGATTTTAATACTAAAAGAGTTTAGTAAAAAGCTTAACTAATACCTTAAACTAGTACTTTAAGTCTTATTCTTAATTAAAGTCAAATATAATTATTCTAGATAATAGGCTTTATATATTAATAATAATTACTAAATCTTTATTTTATTATATAATAAATTAATATTCTTTAAAAAAAGGCCTTAAAAATACTTATTTATTTCTGAAATAATAAATATAAATTTTTTTTAAAGGTTTTTAATTCTAATAAAGCTTCGGAATTTCCTAATTTTAGTAATATTAAATACTTTATTAATATAAATAATATAGTCTTATATAGATTTTTATATAATTTATTAGAAATCTAACTAGAAGTATTATATTTATATTTATAGAATATATTTTATAAATATTAGATAAGATTTAATAAGAGCCTAATAAAGATATATGTTTTTTATTTCTAAAAAAAAATAAAGAATTATATTTTTATATTAATTATTATAAATTTAATTAAGTTATAATTAAGAATAGTATTTACTTTCTCTTATTAATAAGACTCTTAACTAGCTCTAAGAAACTAATATCTTTATAAAGCTAGATTTTAAGAATATATATTATTAGATAAAAATTTATAAAGATTATAAATAGAAAACAACTTTTAGAATTTATTATAACTATTTTAAATATCTTATAATATTTTTTAGGCTAGCTAATATACTAGCTATATTTTAAGTATATATTAATATTATATTTATAAGGCTCTTAAATTATTTCATAATTATTTATTTAAATAATATTCTTATTTATTTCTAAAATAAAAATAAATATTATAATTATATTTACTAGATATTTATTAGGCTATATAAAAATAATCTATTTTATAAATTTAGTAAATATAAGTTTAATATTAAGAAAGTCAAATTCTTAGGCTTTCTTATTAGAATAGAAGATATTTATATAAATCCTAAATAGATTTATAGTATTATTAAATAGCCAGAACTAGAATTATTTTATAATATTTAAATATTTCTTGAATTTACTAATTTTTATTATAGGTTTATTTATTATTACCTTTAGGCAATTATAGGCTTAATAGATTTCTTAAAAGAAATAGAAAAGAACCGGAAATCCGGTTTCTTTATATAAATAAATAAAATAGCTAAAAGCTTTAAAACTTTAAAAAAAGCTTTTATTATAATACTTATTCTAGTTTATTTTAATTCTTCTAAAAAGATTTATATTAAAACTAATATATTAAAATTTGTAATTACTAGTACTATTTTATAATAAGTTAATTCTAGTAATAGCCCGAAAAAATACTAGTATCTAGTAATATTCTAGTTCTAGAAACTTCTAAAGCTAAATATAATTATAATACCTATAATAGAAAGCTATTTATAATTATTAAAGTCTTTAAATATTAGTACTATTATTTTAAAAAGTTCAGGTTTATAATTAATATTATTATAGACTATAATAATCTTTAATACTTTATAGAAATAAAGTATTTAGAGAATTATTAAATATATTAAATAATATATTTTATAATATATAATTTTAATATTATTTACTATAAAGATATCTTAAATCTAGTAAATAGATTTAGTAAAAGGCCTAATTATAAAAAAGATTCTATTAATATAACTTGGTTTCTAACTTTTTAAAATAAGCTAAAGAAAGCTTTTATAATTATAATTTAGAGATTCTTATAGATATCTAAAAAGTTTCTTCTTTAAAATAAGTATTATTTAATACTTATTATATTTATAATAGCTAAGAAGAAATATTTATTATAAGATAAATAAATAAATAATTTTATAGATTTCTTAATTATAGAACTAATTAAGAAGTAAGATATAGGGAAATGCCTTAAAAGCTCTATTATTATAGCTAAGATAATAGGAATATCTATAATTATATTACTTAATAGAACTAAAGGCTTTTTAGTTTCCTGAGTTTTTAAATTAGATAATTATAAATATCTAATTCCTTATATATAAATATATATAGCTACTAAAAGAGCTATAGTACTAGCTTCTTTATCTAAATCTCTTCTAGATATTATTTAGATAGCTTAGAGAAATAATTCTTAATATTAAAATATTATAAAATAAAGACTTAGTAAGAAAAATACAAAAAAAAAAGAAATCTAGAAAAATAATTCGAGCCTATTTAAGTACTATTTAAGAATTATTATATCTAATAATTCTACTTTATATTAAGAAGTTATAAAGCTTTATTATAATAACCTAATAGCCAGATATTATAAAATAGAAAAGACTTTTAAGCTTTTTAGAAAATTCTAGTATTAGGAAAATATAAAAAAAAAAATTTATAATTATTATTAAGAATATAATATTTACTAGAGAATTAAAATAAAGAGATATTTACTATATAATTTATTTAGTAGTTTACTATAGCCAAAGAGATTCTAGAATAAAGTCTTTATAGATTTTATTATAGGTCTATTATTATATAAAATAATTCTTATAATTATTAACTAATACTCTAAAATAGCAAGATATATTATATATTATAAGACTATTAATTCTCTAAAGCTTACTAAGATTATATAGAAATATATTTTCTTAATTTTTAGCTTCTTTAATAGAATTATTTCTAATTAAGAAATGGTATTTATTAGCTAGTTCTAGTTTATTTTCTGCTTTTATTTAATATATAAATAATATTTAAATATAGCTTATTATTCTTAAATAAATAATTAGATAAAAAAGCAGAATTAGACCCTAAAATATTACCTGAAATATTATTATAATACTTAAAAAATAACTAGCTTAAGAAGTTATTTTTTGCGGAATTTATATATAATAATTCAAAATATTAGATTTTATAAAATATATCTTTTTATATATATTATAGATATTATTCTTAACTTCTATAAAATCTTAAGAATAGAATTATAAAAAAGATACTAGCTATATATAAAAAGTTAGAAAACCTTAAAGTAAAATAAAGAAAGCTTAAGAATTTATAATATTATATATAAAATAACTAGAAAACTTATTATAATAAATACTAGTTAGCTAAATATTACTTTAAAGAAGCTTAAATAATACTATTAATAAAGAATATTAAACTTAAAATAAAAAAGCTTAAGCTAAAATTTATAAGTTTATTTAGAATTCTTAAATATATTAGTAATTTAGTATATAAGTTAGAATTACTAAATATATATAATTATTTATATCTAATTTTCTATATTTCCTTTCTTAAAAAATATATAATAAAAAAGAATTAGAAGCTATATTTATATTTCTCTAAAGAACTTCCGGAATTAGTAAATAATAATAAAAAATAAAAGTAAGAAATAAGAGCTATTATTAATTACTAATAAAATAATAGAAATAAAAAGTAATAGTATTTAATTAAATAAAAAGCCTGGTCTAAAAATTATAATATCTAATTACTTATTTTTTCTAATTTTAAAAATTTCAAGAAACTTCTGGAATTATATAACTAAAACTATAACTTGAAATCCGAAATTGCTTTTTAATAATTTTTTAAAATTAAAAAGAATTTTAAACTATTAAGAAAAAAACTACTTAAAAGAAAGAAAGGACCTAAATAACTAAGAAAAGGCCTGGAATAATAATAGAAATATTTTTTTCCCAGATTTTTTTATTTATAAAGATTTTCTAAAGTTTTATTAAAGCTTATAAAAATTATATTTAAATTATTAGAAAAAGATTTAGGATTAAAAAAGATTAATTATAGATAAACTAGTTATAAATATCTCAAATAAATAAACTCTAATTCCTATAAATTTCTAATTCCTAAAATAAGAATATTAAATACTAGCTCTATTTAGGATTTAGTAAAGAATTAGATAATACTTTCCGGAATCTACTTATTTCTTAATAAAATATAGTTATATTATAATAATATTAATATTAAGAATATTAAGAAAAGTAAGTAAAGAACTTATAACTACTATATATATTTTATAGAAAGCCCGAATTTCTAAAATTAGGTTCTAAATAGCTATAAGTATTATATTATTAGTACTTAAAATACTAGTAATAAATTATTTAGAAATCTCGATAATAATTTTAGTAATAAGATTAATATCTTAAAAATAAACTTTATAGTATTTTTTTAATGAATTAATAAATATTTAAATATATTAGAAAAAACTTACTTTTAAAATACTAATTTAAGTAGTATTATTATTTGCTTTATTAAAATAGAAAAAAGAATTCCGAAACTTATTAGTTTTCTTTTAGTCTTTAAAAACCTAATTAATAGTATTATTTATATTAGTATAATATTATTTAGAATATTTTTTAAGAAATTTCTTAAAAGTTATAATAATATTTTCCTAGAACTAGTAAGCCTCTAATAAGTAATAAGAAATCTGAAATTATATTAGCTTTAATAGATATTAAAGCTAAAGAATTTACTAATATATAAGATTTAGAATTCTTATTATAATAATTATAATTCTTCTTACTAGATACTATAATATATAAGATAAAGAAATTAATAAGTAAATATTTAAAGTATTTTAAGTATTTATTAGTAATAGAAAAAAAGACTATAAAGTTATTTTTATATTTATAATTATATTAGTAAATAAAAAAGCTAGAAAAAGATATTATAGAATTAAATAAAAATAATTAAAAAAGACTTAAAGAAAAATAAAAGAAGAGGCTAGAAAATAATAATAGAAGAAGTTATTATATATATAATTATTAGAAAGAAAAAGAATACATAGTAATATAAAGAGGTTCTTTTATAAAAATAAAGAACTACCTAAATTAATTACTAGTTTTTATACTAGTTCTAATTAGAATTTAGTATAACTAATTAATATATATTTCTAGAAGCCTATAAATAATCTTTAGGATCTCAGAAATATTTATATAGATTTCTTATATAAATATTTATTAAATTTTTTCTATATAGCTATTTAGATTATTCTAATATAAAATCTAATAAATAGTACCTTAGTATTTTAAATTAAGCTAATTAGAATACTTAGATTCCAAACAAAATTATAATTACTAGCTAGCTTCTATATCTGAGATATAATTACTTTTTTTTCTTATTTACTTAGCCTTAATCTAATTAGATAATTTTTATATCTATTATCTAGATTATATTAGTAAAACTACTTTCTAAAATACTAGAAGTTTACCTTAATTAAATAAATAATTAATTAAATATTTACTAGAATAGATTAATAGATTTTAGAAATAAGATCCCAAAAAAGAAATATAATTATAATATATATAGGATTATATATAACTTAAAAATATAACAAACCTCGAATATTATAGATATTAATTAGAGAGATTAGTAGCTCTTTAATATTATAACTAACTATTATTTATATTATAAGTATTAGGCTTATAAATTACTAATTATATATATATTATTAGAGCCTTCTATTTAGAGAAGTCTTCCTTAAACCTTATAGAAGAAATAGAGATTAGTTCTATATTAAATTTAATACTATAGTTTCATAACTTACTAATTCATTCTATTATCTTATTACCTATTAATAAATACCTTATAATATTACTTTTTTAAATTTATTTTAGTTTAAGAATTTAAAAATAAGTTTATAAATAAAGTTTAATAATAAGCTTATTAAATAACTAAATAATAATAAATATATTCTTATTTTAGCTTATAATAATATAATAAGCTTAGAAGAAAAGTAATTAAAGTTTATAAAAAAAACAAAAAAGCTTATTACTTTTAATTATAAAATTATATTAAAGTTATTAATTACGTTTTTTAAAAATAATTATATAAATATTAATTCTAATATATAATTCTAGCTATAATTCCTTTCTTTAATTATATAATTAATATTACATTAATCTTTATTTTATTTAAAAGTAATATTTTATATAAAATATAAGATATATATTATATTAAAAAGAAATTTTAAAGTTATAAAAAAATATTTGAAAAAGTAATTAAAAGAATAAATAAGAAAAAAATATATTAGAATTAAATAAAAGTAAAAGAAAACAATTTTATATAAATTAATTAAAAGAATTATAATAGAAATAAAATATAATAAAAAGAAATAATATTATTTTAATATTAAATTCATAAGAATTCTAATAAGAGCTTTATTAAAAATAATAAAAATATATAATTAATTTAAAGATATATTATTATTTAAGCTAATTATATTTATAAGTATTATTTAATAATAAAATATAATAAATTTTTTAATCTTTTAGCTAGCTAATACTTTTAATAAGATTGCTTTTTAAATAACTCATAAAATTTTAATAAAGGAAATATCTCCCAAAATTATTAGAATTACTTAATTTAAAGTAATTATATAAGAGAATAATTATAATTCAATTATATTTAAAAGGCAAGCAAGATATTTAAGAGAATAAAGAAAGAGTAGTAATTAAAGAGCCATATGAGAATAAAGCTAATAGGAAGGAATTAGCTAATTATCAAGTCAAAGTGGGGTAGAAAGAGCTAGGGGAACTGTTATAGCCCCTAGACGTAATGTGAGAGCAAAAAAGTAAGGGGCGAAGTAGGGGGGTCAGGAAGGGGGAGGGGGAGTATGGAATGCATTAATATATTATTAATTTTTACTAACTCCGAAACCGATATATTTACCGATTAGGCAATAGGCCTCCCGATTGACAATGGGCGTGAATAATTGGGTAATGGGCCGCCCAACTCGTATTCCCCTCCTATTAACTAATCGTATGGCGCGATTAGTTAATGGGGACCCCCCATTGGTAAACCGCTCGTATTAGGGGATGGGCCTTCACAGATCCTCCGTAGGGTCTATTGAAGTGGTCAGGTTCTTGCCTTATCAAAAGAGATCCCAATATCACCACATTTGGTCTTGTTGCAGTTTGAAGGACTGAAACATATCCTATGTTTAACGAGGGATAGCGAGGCTGCGCTAATTGGGACGCAAGTATAATTCAGTGGTAGCTCAGCTGAACGCCTCCAATAATCCCAATTATCTCACCGCTAAAACTTCCAAGCAAACCTATCGACCTTTGCTACCAGTCTTATTTCTCTCATTTTAAATTCACAGTCTTCCGCCCACCAGCAACTTTAGACGTCTATTGTTGTTGAAAATTCCATCTAGTGGCTACAGCACACCCAATCGCAGAGCACGGTTGCCTCGTAATCTTAACCATTGATCGACGAAAGGCAGGGAACTTGAGAATTGAGTAATTAACACGATGTCCGGCGCGGAGGCCTTTCTTGCTATCAGCATCATTGTAAACATCGCGGACCTACTCGACCGCATCAATACAATGTTCGGTAGGGTCAAAAACTTCGGCGGCAGAGCTAGGAATATGCCCAAGGCCTTTCGAACTCAGAAAACAATGCTTCCTCTCTTGGTCGTCACCCTCAACAAGACTATGAGTCGAATAAAAGCCGCCAAAGTTGACGAGGAAACGTGCGCGGCACTCTGTCTTATTATCACGGATTTTCGAGAACAACTCGCAGAATTAAACGCCGTACTGGAAAGAACCTTGCCGCAGGATGGTGATAAGTGGTGGAAGATCATATTGAAGGCATGGTCGAGCGTGCGTCAAGACGAAAAGGTCGAGGCAATCTCAGCCGCGATCAATGCGTATATTGGTGCAATTACCATGAACTTTACGAATGACGCGTTATCGCTCATGTCGATGCCAATGAGTGCTGATCAGAGGCCTATTCAACTTACCGATGCTATTGGGAGGACACACCTGGTGCCTTTCTTCATCTCGCAGACGGTTCAGGTAACTGACTTTCTCAGACTCCTTGCACAAATCTTAGATAACCTGCTAATCCTTTCCTTTCCAGGGTTTAGTCTGTTTCCTCATGTGGGCGTTGAAAGACTGTCCAGAGGTGGATTTGAAGAGGAGAATTGAACTTGGCGAATTTTGGCTCATGCCATGTGATGGGGAGCATCTCACAAAAGCAGGTCGAACAATTAGGGAAGGCCCGGCAATTTTAGCGGATACCTGGGAAGGAAATGCTCAGCCAGGGAAGTCCTTTGTTATGATCACGGCGGATGATCTTACCCCGGACGAAAGGAGATTGGTACACGGGACATGGGAGGTACACCTGCTTGAGTCGCTGCCTGAGATCTGCAAAGTTACGGGTTGGGAGCTTATCAAATCGGGAGAAACCTCAGCCACTGAGATGACCACCCCCTAACATCATTTCACTCGAGGTGACATACTCCTTTACATGCGTCACAACTATAAACACCTTGGGCAATGCCCACTATATGTGCAGATATTGCAATAGCGGGGATTTTGCTATTTGTAATGATTGTTGTTGAAATTAGGGGCTGTACACTAATGGGCTTAAGCCATAGGCTTATTACTGAGTAGATTATGCCCTGTAAGGTTAATTCAGGGCATAATGTGCCCTGTGAGGCTAAATCGGTTTAGCTGAGGTTGAATGGTTCAGTATAAGGCTCTCTGGTTTAGGGGTTTAGTGCATGTGACTTAGGGGGTTCAGGGCTATATATACAGGCTACTTACTACTGTAGAACAGCAGTCAATTCAGTACGTTTTACTTGGTTTACATTGTAAGCACGTGACCCTAGCTTCTTTACTTAGCTAATTCAACACTAATCCGTGGACTAATTGCCAAGTATTGAAAGGTTTTGGGAGAGATGATGGATCGGATTCCGTACAGATATGTATATGCAACGGGATTATATTAAATATAAACTAATTAATATCGCCTGCCCACCGCCCCCATGAACAACAGCGTGGTCTTAGATGTATCGAGGCAATCTAACAACGGTGTCAGTGGTCAGCCCAAAGATGTGAATGCTAATTGGGTTACCTTCTCTTGATTAGAACGTTTGCCTGCTTTGGGAGAAGATACCCAGGACTGTTTTGGGCGTCACCTGTTTGTTTTTTGCATGTAGTCAATGCAATTTTGTTGAACATGAGATTCTGCGAGATAAATAAAACCCCGATCCGCTTGCTAAAGAGCGAATTTTAAAGGAAAGGTGAGGACAAACGTAAACAAGAGTGCTGTGCAACGAAAAGTCAAGTCGAATTCTGGAATTCCAATTGATTGCTCGACATTTACTGGAAGCTCAATGTACCAGTCGAGCCTGGTACATTAGCTCGTGATTTATAGAAAAACCCCTTTAAAAGTTTAAAGCATGGATGCAAAAGAGAAAAGTACGTTCTCTTTCTTCCCACGTCACTCGTTCAACTTCGACTGCTCAACCAACCACTCCAGGCCCTCCTCAGCCTTCCCCCTATACTCCCTCGAAAACTCCGCAGCCGGAAACACACCCCAAAACGAATGGATCAACCCACCAAAGATATCGAGCTTGGTCTTCACGCCGCCTTCCTCCCTCAATGCCTCTTCCTAAATCAGCCCCGAATCTCTCCAAAGATCCGCACCCGCAACGGCCATGTACATTGGCGGGAGATTGTTGTGTCCGGTCGGCCAAAGTAATGGGCATCGAAGTGGATCGCGGGGATCTGGCTTGACGAAGCCTGTCAAGGATCAGTATTAAGTAACGGCTTGGGAAGTTAGGGTCGAGGGGTTGCTTACTGTCAATGAAGTTTCCTGTAATTTCATTGAAAACCGGTGCATCTTTATTCTGTTCGTAGGATATGTCTCGTTGGCTGTACTTCTCGGGAAGAGCAGAAGGGGTGTGGTATGACATCGGGATCGAGACAAAGAGACCGGTTACAGGAGGGATGTGGTTTTCGTCGCGCCAGAGGTGAGTAATGGCCATCATTGTTGTTCCACCGGAAGAGCTATTTTAAAATTAGTCAATGACCGTGAATAAGGCGCTTTCACTTACGTTCCGCCCAGGACGAACGCTTTGGAGGGATCCGCGTCGAGGTCCTTGTAGTTACTTGCAATCTATCATCTCGGTTAGCTCTCGTCCGGTTCGCATCCAGGGGTGAGAGCGAGAAAACTGACCCATTTCACCGCATCATACATATCCTCATGTGGTCCCGGCCACGCATGCTCAGGTGCAAGTCTACAAATGATATCAGCCAACTTTCCCCTTCCCCTTCAACTCACATTCTCCCAACATACCGATACCCAATACTAACGGCAACTCCACCACATTTTTTCACCCAAGTCCTACAATCCTCCTCCTCGGTCTCGAGGCTTCCCGTAATATAACCACCACCGAACGCGAATACAGCAAGAGGCTTTCCAATAGTCGAAGAGCTCGAAGGGCTGTAGACACGAGCCCGATTGGATGACCCATCTCTCAACGGAATCTGAATGTCTTTCTCGAGGACCTCTGGCCAAAGAGGGGTTGGTGGACGATTGGTTCCGAAAGAACGGAGCATCTCGAGCGTTGTGACGCCTGGGGTGACCAGCTGGAAACCACTGAAAGCTGGTAGAAGCTGGAATCAGGTTAAAATGGGCAATTCGAGTTGGGTGAGTACTTGCTGCTTCAAACTCGGGATTTAGTTTCGATAACGAAGCCCAGTCCTTGGTGTAAGGGACAGTCATCTTGACGTGGTGTAAATATTCGGTGAAGAGGGACAACTGAAGAATATGAAAGAGGGGTGAGGAGGGAGTTCAACTCTTAAGCCGTATTTGCATTTTGAGGGAAAGGAACGTTGCAGGTGGGTGATTGGCCGGAAATCCACCTTCCCACAAAATAAACAGGGTAGCCTAGACTCCAAAAGTCGGCTTCTCGACAACGAATTGTTCCGTGAGCCCGGGAGCTCGCGAACGATGCGAAAGAAACGGTGAAAGTAATGCTCGGAGCAATTTTGACCGAGTCATGTGGAGAAGTGGGAGTCAAGCTGCAGGAAACTACCAAAGACCCCAAAGGACGAGGCGCATAGGGTGAACGAAGATAGAAAGTGTATAAGAGAAAAGGGTGCTTCGTTAAAATCTTTTGATTGAACGAGTTGGGGTTAGTGCATATGGAATGATGAGCTTCAGTTGCGCTTGACGAAACCTTGTTCCATAGAAGCCGCATTGAATAGGCTTGCATTGGGCAGGAGGGTTGCATGACATGTGAGGGGTTGAATCTCGGAGCTGCACTACTTCCTGCTTCACGTAAGGAGGATGTACTGCCTACCTTGACCTTAATTGTTTCTGTGAAATAATCGTACATCGCCAAACATATCTGAAATCTGCTTTTTCATCATCCAATCTCCAGGCATTTCTTATCTCAACTCCCTGCGATTCTCGCTGTAAGGAGTCAGCGGCTACTAAGAATTCTAATGCCTTGTATAACTCGGCACAGGCATCAAATCAGCATCCAACCCACGGGCTGCGTCAATAGCCGGCTCTTGGGACTCCCACTCATAGACCTGATTATTGTGTCTTCGATTATATGCGGGGAGCAGGGTAGTCGTCTCCATTGAGTTGACCGGCACGCGGGATGAGTTCTGAGCTGGGATGAGGAAGACGGGTGAAAGCTGTGTTGGATTCGTGTACGCTGGTGGTTGGCCTTGTCGCGTGGGCGATGTGGAAGCAGCGGCAAGACTGGGTTGCCGTCCCGAGATCTGGCGTCTGGATCGGCCTGGCATGCGTTGAAGTTGGACGTAACCAACATCCACTTCCCGGCTTTGAATAGTGGATTCACTGAAAGAGCGTCAGCCTTTCATCCGGGTGTACCATCTGGATTGTGCATCCGTGGGGTTCTTCTCGAGGTGTCTGTCGTTCCGTCCGGCATTTCTTGCCCGGCGGCGACACTTGCAGCAGCAATCGCCACATAATGAAACAACGAGGGCCAGAAAACCACGTGCACCAATACCGACAACGACGACCAGGAAGATCCACGGGGCATCCCAGTTAGTCCAAGGCGAGCTTGAAGTTGGTGTGCTGGTTGGCGATGGCGATGTTGCATTTGCCGAAAAGTGAGAAGTGCTAGTCGCTGAAGCTTGACGAGAGGGGGAAGTTGACGAGGGGGAAGTTGAGGAGAGAGTGAAGCTGACAAGAGATAATGTCTGGTGGGAGAAGGGTGAGAGTGGGGTAGCATGCTACGACAATGATGTCGTGTGAGAAGATGTGTCGCGGCGATCCAACCCTGTCGATATTCGTTGCGTTGATGTGTGTCGGGTTGAGACGAACGTCGTAAGTGGACGAAATTTTTAGAAAATGACATGAGACGTAGTTTTGAAGTAGTGTTTGTGTAGTTTAGATATGAGCTTTATGATGGATGATATCATTGACGCTGGAGATACACATCTCGGTTATGAGTTCATCGAACAAAGCTAAAATGTTCTGGAAGAATATCACGGAACGGAGATTCCTCCTTGGCCGAAGAGAGCCCTACGTTTGGGCTCACGTAGCCGTATAGTTGCCCGCAGACAATTAGCCAAATTAAAGGATATGCAGGTTCATTGAGTGATCGAGACACACCAAGTTGTGGTGTACCAAAATATAGGCGGTAGGGCGGAATGACGAGTAGACATCCTGGCACATGATATGGAAGATAGTTAGGAACTTCCCCCAATCTAAGTTGTCAAGCATCAAGACAAGTACAGTGAAGGAGATGGGCCCAGTAAAGCCAGGCTCCCCGATCCAGCCAAAGCCCGGACATCTTTCAGATCGAGTGTAAACAGATGAAACACAGCGATGATGAAGAATGAAGGAGAAACGGCTCTCAACAGCACGCGGAAGTTGGAGAGAAATCGGTTAGAAATGAGCACTCGCTCAACAGAATGGTCAAAGAATCCAGCACCTGCCAGAAACAATTCCCGATCAGATGTACGTTGGCCCAGTTGATAAAATCAAACTTCTCCCCCCTTGGGTTAGGAATATCTCCTCTCGTTGTCCTCGATCTATTGGAAATCTTCGATATGCCCCGAGTCCCAATAGAATCCCAAACGCCACCAGGTACGCCCTGCCATCCGTGCCCTCTGTGTCATGACTCCAGCCCATATGCATCGGCTGCCAGCCTTCATTCACATCCAATACCCCTCCTTCCAAATCTCTTTCCTATACCCCTCTGTCAGCCGTGGATCCTCACCATACCGTTCCTGCCAGCCCACGAAACCACGATCAAGCACATAAACCTTCTGCTCTTTGCCCTCTTCATCGTCATCCTCCCACTCCTTATCCTCATCCTCTCCTTTTCCCTCACTATCTAACTCCTTATTCTTCAG
This sequence comes from Hyaloscypha bicolor E, assembly GCF_002865645.1. Taxonomy (NCBI): domain Eukaryota; kingdom Fungi; phylum Ascomycota; class Leotiomycetes; order Helotiales; family Hyaloscyphaceae; genus Hyaloscypha; species Hyaloscypha bicolor. Next base: position 81,945 of record NW_020194671.1, read on the forward strand.
CATCACCTCCCCCACTCCACTGCCACTCTCCATCTTCGTCTTCGCGCTGGGACCAAGCAATCGTTCCCTCTCTCGTATGTATCTTAACGCAGCAGACGGTCCTCTTTGCTGTGATAACGCGCAGTGGAAGACGATTGTCTCTTTATCTTTCAGCTTCCGCACGAGCTCGGGGATCTTGTGGTCTAGGGTGTGGGAAGGGGCGTGGATCGAATGGCGAATGTGGCCGCCGATGTGGTCTGCGAGGACGTTCGTTAGCTTTCGAGTAGAAGAGCAGGAGGTAGAAGTGATTCGGGAAATAAGGGGCATATACCGTCATCGCGTACATCCACAATTGCGATCTTTGAGGGCGGAGTCGAGGCGTCGAGGTTTGAGGAGCTGTTGGAGAGGAGGATCTGCGAGAGCTCGGTGGAGGAGAGGCGCGGGAGAGTTGCGACTGTATGCATGGCCATTCTGCGCATAGATAGTGGGCGGAGCGCTAGTCGACGAGTGGGATTGGGGAGAAGGTTGTTGTGAGGGGGAGTTGGTGACGGTATTATGTTGTTGGATGGTGACCTGTGTCGGGAATTTTTGGCGGGGCGTTCCCAGTGCCACCGTTTCAAAGTTGGCCGCGACTCAACTTTCTCTCACGACTTCTACTCGACATTAAACGGGGGATGGATTCCTTGCTACAGTTTTCTCGTGCTCACCTGGGACGCCTGGGATTTCTATGTTTGCAACGGCCTTGCTACTACTCCTTCTCAGTTAGTGCTGGTATAGGAGCCGCTGGGAGGCATTTGCTCTGTCTAAGGCGCAAGAGTTGTCACACAAGGAAGACGAAGACTTGGTGTGAACATATGGCATTATTTATGAAGTCACAAGATCCTCCTTGTCCTTTACGCAAAGCCTGAGTACTCCTAACGCCAAGCTGCCTGGGTATTATCCAACATTCAAGGGGCCAAGAAAATACCAACATCAACTCTGCCCCCTTCCACACCAAATCGTCCTTGTCCTTAAATATATGATATTATTTTATAAAGTTATAAGAACTTACTTATTCCTCATATAAAGTCTATATGCTCCTAATGCCAAGCTACCTGGATATTACCTAATATATAAGGAACTAAGAAAATACTACCTTAACTCTATTGCTTTTTATACTAAATTGTCCTTGTCCTTGAATATATAGTATTATTTTATAAAGTTATAAGATCTTGCTTATTCCTTACCCAAAATCCGAGTACTCCTAACGCCAAGCTGCCCGGATATTATCCAACATTCAAGGGACCAAGAAAATACCAACCTCAACTCTACCGCCCTCCACACCAAATCGTCCTTGTCCTTCTCGTCATGGCACTCCTTCTTTTCGCGTCCTCGAATATCCAAACAATCTTACCCGCGTTAACACCCGCCCTTTCAAGCCAGTCTGCTTCCTGCGTGGGAGCCCCCATTCCTCCGTCGTCTCAAAGCTAGTCCTCACCCTCACCCCACCCACTACCGTTTCCTTCAGCTCTTCGTCGAGCAATGTCGGGAACGCATGGAAAATCTTGTCCATATGCTCTTCCAGCACAATCTGCCTCCAACGCTCCTCGCTCGAGTCCGCATCCGCGATGCCCCTGAATGCCGAACCGTCGTCTTCATCTTCACTCCCGACTCGTGTTGAATCCAAGGCCTCAAGCTGTGTTATCTTTCTCCAATGTCTCGCTGCTTCCTCCCCATTTCCAACACCACTTCCCGCGGTGCATGTGTCGCTGTCATCGAGGCCCTGGACGCCGCTATCGTGCGCTCTCGCTGTCAGAGGTGGTTGCGGCGACCATGACGCTCGCCGCTGTCCCGCTCTCGTCTTGCGAACCTTTTGTCGCGTTGCGCTTGCCTTTCCTCCAATTTCACGTTCTTCGTCGTCCGATGTCGAGTATCCCGTGAGCACGGGATCCGGACAAAGCACGCGTGTGCCCGACCACGTCTCTCGTGTCGGCATGGGCTCGCTGGCGCTTCGCGGCTGCGTCGCCTCGGGAATCGGGATTGCTAGGTCTAAGGTTACCACAGCCGTAGCTTCATTTTCCATCTCGCAAATCGATTCCTCCTCCGAAGTATCATAGTGCGTGTTGTCGACTTCTCGCGTTCCCACGCTCGCCCACGGTAGTACCATTGCGAAAATATCATCAATTGTCAATTACAGTTACGGGGATAGGGGGAAGGATTTTTAGAACTTTGAAGAGAGCGAGAGATGAAAGGCTGCTTGGCGTGGGCGAGGCGGTCAGCTTTCATATCACAAATATGTCTTAGGTGTGACTCTGGGGCTGCTCGGCTGGGCTGGCGGGCGGCCCATCTCGAAATGAACTTTATATGATGAGGTGAGATGATTAGAGTTCTAGGAGAGCTAAGCTAGCACTGATCAGCAGTGATGACGAGGTCCCAAACTTAGAATCCAGAGAGTGATGCCTGATCGTTCGATCAATCTCGAGGGCCTTTCAGAGTTGGGTCCCATGATTGCGCAAGTTATCGTCGAGAGGGAGGGAGACTTGCAGAGATCGACGCGGTATGGGAACCGGTATGGGAACCGGCAATTGATTCTAAGCCATGGCCATGCTTGTTCGCCAACATGTGATTCAAAGAACAGAAGTTTGTTTGCCGATGCGGCGTTTGACTCGTCCTGATCTTGGGGCAAATTTATCCGTAAGGCTGCGTTGTGGCGCGGCTTATCCAACCTGTGGCCTTCCCTTATCTTTCCCTTCACGGGACGTGATATCACATGACTTAATGTCACGTGGCTCAACTATAGATGATCCATAATTTCCCCAGATCTTCACCGATCCAGATCGTCCTTAACTTCAGACGAGTCTCACAAGGCCGGAAATTTGATGCACCCTGCTGTATTGCCAGCAAATCTGATATACCCTCTCTCCACGCAGCATTCAGTTAGCCAGTCAATCAATGGGAATTATAAAGCTATTAATATGCTGCTACTAGACTTGATTTTCACAGCATTATCAATTGTTTAAAAAAGATCTCTAAGATACAATAATTATGGAGTGAAATAACCTTAATTAGTACTAGCATCCATATAATCGACTACTGTAAAGCGAGGTTGCGATTTTCAGACTGCGGCGTGACAATGTCGCCGTGGCCCTAGCAGCCCTCTAAGTGCCTCCAAAGATATTACTTTTTAGCGAGCACGCAATCCATACCTAGACTTAGACCTCTATACGTCACTCATATTTTTATTTTCACGCTTTTAATGTAACTTCTAACAAAGGTTTTATTACAGTTTCATAGATTTTCAGTGTTAGAAATAGCTACGCAATATTACTACGGGATTGATTAATTGGCCAGCTGAATTCGGCGAATAGAGAGGCATGTCAGATTTACTAATAGCACTGCAGGGTATATCAAATTCGTGGCCGTCTCATCACAAGATGAACGCTTCATGTTTACAAGTGGAAATAGTTGCTCATATGAAAAAATGTTGGTTTTCGGGAGAAAACGGGAGAGTTGAAAGGAAAATGAGCCGATGAGTGGATACGCTCCATTTTCCCACGGGGACCCTCGGTCCGTTTCTGAGACCATCGCGAAGCAGAGCGAGGCATATTCAAGAGGCCGGCCCGTTTGTGCCTAACAGGACTTACATATGATACCGGATTTTGAGTTCTTCAAATTTTCATCGTGATTAAGTTTGCATGTGCAGGCGGGTACATGCATGATACAGCCTCAGGGTAAGGGAAGCCAAGCCATTTTGCAGATTCGGGTTCCACTGTATGTTTTAACCCCAAAGTTACCACCGTCTAGTGCTGTTTGAAAAGCTCAGACCCAGCATCGTTTACCAGTACAGTACCCGGAATTCGATTGAGTACGTGAGTCGGGCTCGTGCTTTTGAAAATGGCTCACTAAAACCTCCAAAGATAAGAAGAGGCTGAGTTTCCTTCGGTGGGGCTCAAAAATCCCACGGTAGCAAATCGGCACACAGAGAAAATTTGCTGGTTGCCTTCAGACGCAAGATGATGCTTCACAATATCGTCCCAGTCCGATGCCCAGAACAGTGGTCCAGATTGCCGGGATCAGAGGCAGGCGGGACAACGCGGGCCTGGGATTTGCACAGTACAGTAGTACAATAGGAACTGGTGGTGGGACAAATAGGCCCGAGGTGGGGTAAACGTGCAGATGGGCTCTTCACAGAGGGGAGACTATTATTCTATTCGCGGAAGACGCTGGTACCTGACAAACGTTCCTGATAAGATTGTCGTTGAGAATATCAGGGCATTGATGTTGGAGGTGGGCTGGAGGGATGGGTTGGAGGGATGGATGGATGGTGGTGGGTTGGCGGGGTGGAGGGTTGGATGGATGGTGGGATGAAGTCAATGCGTCGCCGTCGTCCGGAAGAAGGCGTGGAAGGGTGGGCCGGGGTGGCAAGCCACCGCATGTTGCCGTTCGCCGTGCTGGGCGGCAGCGAAGGCCTGAGCCGATTGCCTGCATATCTGGCTGCAGCCCCGGGGCTTTGCGTCATGGGCGTGGTGGGCGGCACCCTTGCGCGTGTAACGCGCTCGCACCCACAATCCAATCGCTGTAATGGTCCCCCCACCCCGTGCCGGCCTCCTGCTGGCCAACCAGAACCCCCCCGCGAAAAGGTTGTCAGTGGCCTGTGGCCTGTGGGTAAGCCTGTGGCCTGTGGCCTGGATCGAATGGGTGAAGTGAGGATCGAAGGGCCAAGGGCTGGCCTTGCCGATGCCTCATGTTCTCCATGCCCCTCCCCTCCACCTGCATCATTGTCCCAGCCTTGTTTGCTTGCTTCTGCTCCTCTCCTGCTCCTCTCCTGCTGCTCTCCCCTCTGCCCCTCGCTTCACCGTTTACGCGCGAGTGCCCCCATCTTATAAGTAGGCCCGCATGCGCACCCCTCTATCTTCACTCTCAATCCGCCTTCACTGCATTGAAACTTGCCACGTCTGGACCGAGGCGAGCTGCATCTCTTGTGACTGCCTGGTTCCAGTCCCATCGAGCCACTCTTTGGTTGCCCCGCTTTGTCTAACCCCCTTTGCCCACCAAATCCCCAAATCCCCAAATCCCCAAATCAACACCATGAAGGCTGTACATTTCGGAGCCGGTAACATCGGCAGAGGGTTTGTTGCTGAATTGTAGGTGTCCTGATCCGCATCACAACCAGGTAGGTTCAAGGCGCTGACTGCGGCAGCCTCCACAACTCGGGGTACGAGGTCGTCTTCTGCGATGTGATGGACAGCATTATCGACCAGCTGCAAGCATCGAAATCCTACAAGGTCATCCAGGTAGGAGCCGAGGGCAACAGCGAGTCGGTCATCACAAATTACCGGGCCATCAACTCGAAAACCCACGAAGCCGACGTCATCAAGGAAATCACCACTGCAGACATCGTCACTTGCTCAGTTGGCCCAAATATCCTCAAGTTTATCGCCCCTGTCATCGCAAAGGGAGTTGATGCACGACCAAACGAAGCCACACCAATCGCCGTAATTGCGTGTGAAAACGCGATTGGCGCAACGGACACACTGGCCGAACACATCATGCACCCCAAGTGCACGCCAGAACACCGACTCGACGACCACCACGAGCGAGCCAGATATGCAAATTCTGCCATCGACCGCATCGTTCCTGCACAAGATCCCGGCGCTGGCCTCGACGTGAAGCTCGAGAAGTTCTACGAATGGGTCGTCGACAAGTCGCCCTTCCACGACCACGAACCCCCCGCCATCAAGGGAATCAAGTGGGTTGACGACCTGATCCCATATATCGAGCGAAAGCTGTTCACCGTCAACACCGGCCACGCTGCCGCAGCGTACCACGGATATTACCACAAGAAGACCACGGTGTACGATGCGCTACAGGAGCCAGTCATCATGGACGAGGTCCGCAAGGCATTGGCCGAGACAAGTACGCTGATCGTAGGAAAGCACGGCATCGACGAACAAGAACAGAAAGACTACGTCGACAAGATCATCACTCGTATTGGCAACCCTCATCTTGAGGATGCCGTCGAGCGTGTTGGCCGTGCTCCCCTACGAAAACTCAGTCGCAGGGAGCGATTCATCGGCCCTGCTGCCGAACTTGCAGAGGACGGGAAAGCCTTCGGCGCCCTTCTTGACGCGGCGGAGATGGCTTTCCGCTTCCAGAATGTGGAAGGTGATGATGAGAGTGCGGAGTTGGCCAAGATCATGAGCTCAAATGCTCCTGAGGCGGTTGTCGAGAAGGTCTGTGGCTTGACGGCTAGTGATAAGTTGTTCCCGCACGTCGTGGAAATCGTGAAAAGGGTTCAAGCAGAAGCATAGAGAGCGTTCATTCGATCTTGCTATGTTTTACGGCGAATACGGGAGGATATTGGGGCGTTTTATTGCGATGTATCTCAACCTCGATTGGATCAGGTTGTGTTAGCGTCTCAAGCCCTTCGAGGACAGCAGCGGCTGGCAAAAAATATAAAGAATGATCAACATAACTTGATATTGTCTTCTGCACGATGAGTTACTGTGTCTCAGCATCCAGATTGATGCTGGTGATGAGCGATGCTGTCGTTGTTGTTCAGTCTCCATGTGACTTTTGAGACCATAATCTCACAAGGCTAGTCCCAATATGGCGCGTTAGGCGGCTCCACAAAACGCACTGCAAGCACCGGAGCCAAAGACCACGAATCTCGATTTCGAGCTTCAATTACAGCCACAACCTCCAGAATTGATTGCTTCAATCCACGACTCCTACTCCTGCGCATCTGCGGACTCGACTAGAAATTCCCCCATTCCCTCTTCTCCCTCGATCCTGCCTCCCTCGACTGACGACGACTTGCAAATCCCGAACGTGGTCCCTGGCGCCCAAAAAGCCACCCGCCCTTCTTCTTCCCCCTTCACCGCGGTGGTTCTTTCGGCATAGCGTTCAGTCACCATGCGGTTAGACGTGAAGGTGCGTGGCTTCTTTCCCGGGGGGTATATTCGTCATCTTGGACGGAGTAGACAGCATGCAGATGGCATACCCCTCCCCACAGCGGGACAACAAGAACAAGACCCTGGGATTGCGCGAGACCGTGGTGGTGGGCGAGATGGATGTGAACACAGCTAACTCGGTTTACAAAATACAGAGACAACTGTTTGCGCGGAGTGAGCGAGTCAAGGGAATCGATTTCCATCCAGTCGAGCCATGGATCCTCACCACGCTGTATAGCGGTATGTCCACCAGCGCAAACAATGGCATACTCTTCTTGCTGATGCTTCTGCTTTCTAGGCCATGTCTACATCTGGTCATATGAGACCCAAGTATGCGCAATTCTCCAGCTCTCCTCAACGCCTACTAACTCTTTCCCAGGCGATAGTGAAGACTTTCGAATTGACAGATGTTCCCGTCCGAGCTGGTAGATTCGTCGCCCGGAAGAACTGGATTGTCTGTGGTTCAGATGATTTTCAACTTCGAGTCTACAACTACAACACCTCCGAGAAGATCACCTCCTTCGAAGCACACCCCGATTACATTCGAGCAATCGTCGTTCACCCCTCACAACCATTCGTTTTGACCGCCTCCGATGATATGACAATCAAGCTCTGGGATTGGGACAAGTCATGGAAATGCGTACAGGTTTTCGAAGGACACAGCCATTATGTGATGGGACTGGCCATCAATCCTAAAGATACGAATACCTTTGCCTCGGCGTGTTTGGACAGAACGGTCAAGATCTGGAGTTTGGGTTCTCCGACTGCGAACTTCACACTTGAGGCCCACGAGACCAAGGGTGTCAACCATGTTGATTACTACCCTCAATCCGACAAGCCATACCTCCTCACAACTTCAGATGACCGGACAGTCAAGATTTGGGATTACACCACGAAGTCATTGATTGCTACTCTGGAGGGCCACACCAGCAATGTTTCGTTTGCCTGCTATCACCCCGAATTACCAGTCATCATATCTGGATCTGAAGATGGAACAGTCAAGATATGGCATGCAAACACTTATAGACTCGAGCAATCGTTGAACTATGGTTTGGAGCGGGCGTGGTGTGTCAGCTACCAAAGAGGGAAGCAAGGTGTGGCTGTTGGTTTCGATGAGGGTGCGGTGGTCGTGAAGATGGGCCGAGAGGAGCCAGCTGTGTCGATGGATAGCTCTGGAAAGTTGATCTGGGCGAGACACAGCGAAGTGGTTTCGTCAATAATCAAGGGCGGAGGTGAGCTTTGTTGTTCGACTTGATAGTGCGCAATGCTGACCTTAGTGCAGATGCTTCCCTGAAAGACAACGACCCGATTTCCCTCCCAACGAAAGATCTCGGAACCTGCGAAGTTTATCCCCAGACCCTCCTCCACTCCCCCAACGGTCGATTCGTCTCGGTTTGCGGGGACGGAGAATTCATCATCTACACAGCCCTGGCGTGGAGAAACAAGGCGTTCGGTTCGGCGTTGGATTTCGTCTGGGGTTCGAAAGATAATAGCAATGATTACGCCATCCGAGAATCCGCAACAAGTGTCAAGATCTTCAAAAACTTCGTCGAGAAGGCCGGTGGTCTTGATGTTGGTTTCCAGGCAGAGGGTCTGACTGGTGGCGTTTTGCTTGGCGTAAAGGGACAAGGGGGTATTGGGTTCTTTGATTGGCAGACTGGCGGTTTGGTTAGAAGGATTGAAGTTGATCCTAAGGAGGTTTGTGTTGCTGGAAACTTTCTCTGGGCTTAACTAACAAGTGCAGGTCTACTGGTCCGAAAATGGCGAGCTCGTTTCGATTGCTTGCGAAGACACGTTCTATGTTCTTCGATTTTCAAGGGAGAACTACGTCGCAGCTGTGCAAGCTGACCAAGTTGAGGATGATGGAGTTGAAGCAGCTTTCGAGGTCGTCACAGACATCAACGAGAGGCAAGCAACTCTCCTACTTCCCATTCACAACGCTAACACCTTCCAGCGTACGAACTGGAGAATGGGTTGGGGATTGCTTCATCTACACCAACAGCACGAACCGTCTGAACTACCTTGTTGGTGACCAAACATACACCATTTCACACTTCGATCAGCCAATGTACCTGCTAGGCTATATCCAACGCGACTCCCGAATTTACCTCTGTGACAAGGATGTCAACGTTACTTCCTTCTCCCTCTCACTCTCCGTGGTCGAATACCAAACGCTAGTTCTTCGTGATGATATGGAATCAGCGTCAGAACTCCTTCCTTCAATTCCAGCAGACCAATTGAACAAGATCGCCCGCTTCCTCGAAGGCCAAGGCCATAAGGAACTCGCACTTGAGGTTGCGACAGATCCAGAGCACAAGTTTGAGTTAGCACTTGCGCTAGGTCACCTGCCAATTGCCCTGGAGTTGGCACGGGAAGCTGATGTGGAACACAAGTGGAAGACGGTCGGCGACGCAGCTCTAACTGCCTGGGATGTCGCCCTAGCAGCGGAGTGCTTCAAAAGCGCCAAGGACCTCGGCTCGTTGTTACTGCTGCACTCTTCAACTGGTGATCGTGATGGTCTTCGAGCATTGAGTGCCCAAGCACAAGAAGCTGGGGCTCACAACGTTGCTTTCACTTGTCTTTGGCAACTCGCTGATGTGGAAGGCTGCATCGATCTCCTCACGAAGACTGGACGAACAGCGGAAGCCGTCCTGTTCTCGCAAACGTACAAGCCGAGTCTCACAGTCAAGACAGTCGGGTTATGGAAGCAGAGTTTGGAGAAAGAGAAGAAGGGCCGAGTAGCGAAGACTGTGGGTGTTCCAGGTGAAGACGATGAGCTATTCCCCGAGTGGGAAGAGTATTTGAAGCTCGAGAGTGAAGGGGGAGTCAGCCTCATTGACGTGAATGGTGGCGCTGAGGAGTCGGCCAATGGTGATGCGGCGGAGGATGAAGAGGTAGAATAGAGTGCTTGCATTTGCGGGTTTTGGGAGACGGGTGGGAAAACATTTGCAGCGTAATTGAAGGCTATACAGATATCTCATGAATTGAGATTCTAGCCCAAGGGGCCGTCCCAAGTCGAAAGCTTGATGATTTTGTGTCCTTGACGTATTTCGAAGTTGGAATGTTGCTGCTGCTGCATCATTCTTTCGTTTTGCATTCCTGGCCGAATGCTGCAGTACTAACTAACCGGGTTTTCTTTGCAGCTGCTTTCTTTCTGCTCCTCTGAACTTCAATCTTGTCTTCCTAGTGCAAGAAGCTCAGCTCGTCTTCAACTTGACTTCCAACCATGGGGCAAAACCTTTAAGTCATGAGAAAAGTTCCACCATCGATCTTCAAAGGAAAAGTATTCGCTTGAAAAGACTACCAGAATTTTCATCGCATGTTGGCCATTGGGCCCAAAGAGTTGACTGTGGTCTATCCTTCACGAGTTTGGAAGCGTCGTTTTCGGCGTGAGCAGGCCCATTTCTATCCCAACCTTTGCTACACTGCTGTGCCAGTGCCCTGAGTTCGATAGTCGATCAACTTTTGCACTTGGACACTAACCTCGGGCAGCGATATTGTCCATTTTCGATCCAAATCACGAGAATTTCAGTTTTTCTACATGTTCCTTCCCGGAACCAGAGTGATGGAACCCGCGACCTGCCGGTGTTAGTGTCGTCCACCCTTCATCGTCAACTGCTGACGTGTGTCAACGGAAGATCCCCGTGAGAAAATCCAATCCTCAACCCCACATGCAAGCGTTATATCAGTGTTCTGTCAAGCTTCAAGTAGTCAGCAGTCCCGTCCTTTAGTTGCCCGCTTGTAGAGATCGGGACAACGTCATCTTTCGTTCAATGTTGGCGGGGTATTGCATCCCACTTATCAAGCTTTTTCATGCAGCCCTCGGTGAAGGAAAACTCGATCCGGAAGCAGGTCCGAAAGTTAAAAACATTGAGATAAACGAGCCGACTTCCGTTTCTCTTTCCTGTTTTGGTTGCTCCAATGCCCTTGCTTAGCACCTCCACGGTTGAAGCTTCCGCGCTGATCTGGTCGGCCGAACTTTCCACTGCACATTACATTTCAAACTATTCATTCACCTTTCGCTCTAAACCTCCTCTCCTCTCTCTCACTTGCTTCCCTCACGCTTTCATGATGCACGCATTAAATCTTGTCTGTGCTGTTGCTATCTCGGTGCTTGCTGTTAGAGCACAAGACCTTCTCACCGACATCGCCAAGATTCAAAGATACTGGGGTCAAATCTCACCTTACGCTGACAACCCTGAGGATCATTTCGGTGTTAGATTTGTTGGTCTTCCGGACGGTTGTCAGATTGTAAGCAAAATAAATTCATATTGCTCGAAATCCTGCTGAACTCATCAAGGAATCAGTTCAAACTCTCCAACGCCACGCGCAGCGATTTCCCACAGGCTCTATTGATGACGGGGAGAATGATCAACGATTTTCAATAAAGCTTTCCAACTTAACCTCTTCTTCCAACTCCACGGGATCATTCGCAGGTCCCTTGAGTTTCTTGAACACATACCGATATCCAATCGTCGACACTGGACTTCTCACGGGAATTGGAGCAACAACGGAACTTGCATCTGGTGTTTCATTCTGGAACAGATACGGCCGAACCTTATATAATGCCACCGTTGGGCAAATTGCGTATAATTCCAGCTTCCCTGATGGAACTGATCGAGCTCCTGTAGTGTTGAGGACTACTGGTCAATCTCGAATTGAGAATAGCGAGATCAACTAGGCTCTAGGGTTCTTCGGATCAAGCTTCCCTATTGTTCCAAATCCAACATTTGCGAATGTTACCAAACCCTACAAGGTGGTGATTATTCCCGAGGGAGGGACTGAAAACAACAGCCTAGCTTCATATGACAGCTGTTTTAACGTCAACGATGCTACGACTGGGGTCCTTGGAGACCTGGACCTGTTCACGTATCTCCCCAAGTATTTGACGGCTGCAACAGCCAGACTGCAGAAGCATGCACCGGAGGGGCTCACACTCACTGTCAATGATACCTACGCAATGCAAAGCATCTGTGCATACGAACACGGATACCTTGGGATGTCTGATTTCTGCGAGCTCTTCACTGCTGATGAATGGGCTGGCTTTGAGAACACATTGGACGTGGAGTGTTAGTACATGCATTTCTCTCCTCAAGATTTTGCTGATCACCAACAGACTACTACGACTACGCTTTCGGAAACCCAACGGGTCGTGCCCAAGGACTTGGATATCTTCAAGAACTTCTCGCAGGTTTGAATCGCACCCTTATCTCGAGCTCGTCCAGCTCAGTCAATTCAACACTCGATGGAGATGCAACAACCTTCCCAACTAACCAGCCTTTCTACGCCGACTTCTCACATGACGACATCATCATTTCCGTCCTGACTGCTATGTCGCTTGATTACATCCGTGACCCACCAAGTTTGACGCAGTTTCCACCCAATCCACATCGACACTTCATACTCTCACACTTGACTCCTTTCGGCGCACGTCTCATCACCGAGACCATCGGCTGCTCGTTGTCGGACCCAGCACCAGTGGAGAAATCCAGAGTATCGTACACCCCTGGTCAATACGGATACAATGCCTCCAATGCAACCCATAAATTCGTCAGGATGCGGTTGAACCACAGAATCTTGCCCCTCAACACAATTAGAGGAGGAGCCTGTGGAAATTATATCTCGGGGAGAGTTGATGGGATGTGCGCCTTGGGGGATTTTATGAGGAGCCAACAGAACAACACTGTGATGGCAAACTACAACTACTCTTGCTTTGGGAATTACACTATCACAGATCCGACGAGTGGCAAGGACTTTGATGGGGCCATCTTTCAGTGAATGAGCTGGCTTTGGGGTGACTGGACAGTGAATCGAGATATGGTTCCAACTGCCTGCTCAATATTAAGAACCCTCGCCCTGTGTTCTCGACTTCAGAACTTCCTTTCTTTGGCAGAGCTACAGTAGTTTTCTGTGATAAGCTGGGACGAGGGTCCACATGCCTATCCCGGCGTCCCGCCCCCATTTTAAGCGTTGCACACTCCTGAAAACCCAGTTCCCATGTTTAGAATCTAGAACCGACGCATGTGCACTCGCACAACTATTAGAATATTGCATTGATATTCTCGAGTTGGTACCCTTGTCTCACGAACGCATGACAATATGGGTGCTAAAGAGCGGGACGAACCGACCCGCAAGCTGATCCAACCAACTTTTGATAGCTTACATCGGTCCCAAACTTCTCACATTCAAATTTGGACTAGTCGGCGCCTATCAAATTTTTATTTATTCAGGAAACCCGCAAGGTACTTCTTATAAATTCATTAATTATTCTCAACACCTTCGCGCGCACTACAGTTCCTTGTGTGTTACCCGGAGACTTATCAGCATGAGTACAGCAGAATCAAGGATCCGGCCTCTTACTTGCACAGAAGGTGGTCCAAGCTGTCGTACTCCACCACGCAACTACAAAACCAAGCGGCCTTCGGTACTTAAACCCCCCAGCTTCTGCTGCCCAGATATAGGTTGATCCAGCAGATGGTAATGCCGAACAGACCTCCTCAATGACTGTGGCAGTGATAAAGCTGAAGACCATTGAAAACAAGATAGGTGGCCCTGTCACAAGTTAGGAAATTTTCATGAAATTGAAAGCCCTACAAAATTACCAAATTGCCAAGGGTACTCCCGAAGCAATTCTTGTACCGTAAGTCATACGAGCTCCTCTAATGAAGTAGAGTGCAACGAATGAAGTTGAAATTCTGAACCATGGCATAAGTGCAATGGAGCACCTGAAATTAATAAGCCTCGTTATGATGGGTTCCTGATTGAGTAACGGACCAAGAGTTTCCTACACAGTTTAAGTAAGTACACTTCATCACGCCGAGCTTGATTGGACCTATTACTAACTGAGCTTCCTCTCTTGCAGCTTGAGTGCTGGCTACCTTCCCTTGCCTTCATCTAGAGTGTCTGCTCGAGTAATCGGGCCTAGAGTGTTAATTGCTCCATGACCAACTGTTACTCCGTCCTGCGTCATGCTGAAGACTAAATCTATGGGTGTCTCGTAGTTTCATTTGTGACAAACAGATCAACATCGGGGAAGTCTTCCTGGGAGCCTGTGTCTAATCTCATGGACTCTTATCTGCGTTGATTTGTGTCCGATCTCGGGGCACGGGGTAGGCTCTATACGTGGAAACATCCCCCTGAATATTGTGCACCATCTCGTTCGGACCTCACTTACGAGAACGTAGGATCTTCTGAGCGACCTGTCAAACGCTGACTTGATACCGGAGCCCACGTCAGTCTGGGATTGAAAATGATATCATGACTGGAGATGACTTGAAGTGTGGGATGCGAGAATAGTCCGTCTCCACTTTTGCCGGGATCGGCATGGTCTGACCTCGCCTGAATTCCTTCATCCGAAGTTTCAAGCGCGTTCTTTTCGCCTCGTGAAGCTTGGAAGATTCCCTGTTCACCTTAAACATGGCTGCGGTAACTTACACTCTTCCCTTTGCTCCTGGCGGATTCATCGAATACCTCCTCGCCCGCCCGGATGTAGCGGTTGCATGGAAGAAGCACACTGAGCATGTCTTCCTGGAGCGCCTGGCGGATGGTACGCTACCCATCGAAGCCTTCAAATATTACCTCATCCAGGACTACCTCTACCTCATTCAATTTGCCAGAGCCAACTCTCTTGCAGGCTTCAAAACGAAGAACTTGGAAGAAATCGTCCGTTCAGCAGAAATTGTCCTGCACATCAACCGCGAGATGAGCCTTCATCTTGGATACTGTGCTGAGTTTGGGCTATCAAAAGAAGACGTGCTGAAAGTTGAGGAGAGCCAGGCGTGTACAGCATATACTAGATTCGTCCTTGATACTGGTTCCAGTGACGACTGGCTTGCGCTGCAGGTAGCACTGGCTCCTTGCCTGATTGGATATGGGGTTATCGCAAAGAGACTGTACTCAGATCCGAAGACACTACGCGAAGGAAATCGGTATTGGAAATGGATTGAAAACTATGCTGCTGAGGATTACGATGAGGCTGTTAGGTTGGGCATTGGTAGGCTTGGGCATCTTCAAGGCTTCGAAAACTCACACTGACTTTTGCGCCAGCATTGTTGGACGAGCATGCACAGAAGGTTTCCCCTTCACGCATTGAAGAATTAGTAAAAATCTTTATTCACGCGACAAAGATGGAGGCAGGGTTCTGGGACATGGGATATGCCAGGATCTAAATGGTGGTTGCGCGCCCAGGTGGCTTTTAGTGTGGACCTGTCCCCTGAAAAAGCAATACCACCCAGGAAATAACACCAATTCCCACTAATTTCCACCTCAAGTTGACCAAATCACAAGCTCGGCAGTGTTTTAATTCTCTCGCGGTCCGCCACGCTTCTCGCTCTAGGCCTTCCTCAGTGGTCACAATGGAGATGCCGGGGACTTTAGCCTATCCTGTTCATACGATACACCAGGCAGCCGCAGAAATGCATCCCGATGGATTGGGTTGGGTTCTCCCTAGCTCTGCCGCAGTAAATGAAACATTGACAGAAGTTTCCCGGTCAGTTCCCTTCGGTCGCAGAAATTCTGCATTGCTTTTGACAGCGAAAGCATTTGATTCAAGACCGCAGGATCACGCGAAGCCCCATTGAAACATGGCTTAGATCCTCCTGAGCCACTAACTTTCGATTGGACTGGATTGAATTACCTGCGGCTTGAGGGCTGAGACAGCAGAAGCTTTACCGAAGCTTTACCACCAGATTCGACCAATTGGCTGCGCTCCAGATACGAGAAATTCCAGGTTGTGTTCATATCACATTTGATCGTTCAATATTCATCCATTCCGGGGCTTCGGTCCGTTTTGCATCCTTTGACGGGCCCTGCCGCTGGAGGTTTCGTGTGAAGTGCCGCATTTGGCACGCCCCGCTGAAGACAATGCTGTGTAACTCGTAAATGAGGCACTCTCCTGCAGGCAGGCGCTAGGCCTGGATTGTTGGTTTCGATACCCCTGTATCTCGACACCTTTCAAAATGGGTGTGGAGTCTGCGCATCGGTTACTCTGACCTGGTTGTACTCGCTCTATTTCGCTCTCCCCATTTGACCTTGTTTTGGGACCTAAATTGTTCATGTCCGACTTCGAACTTGCCCCTTTGTCCTTTAACAGAACCCACGTTCATGGCGAATAAATACAGAGTATTGCTGCCCATATCAGCAATAGCTCTGTTTCTGCTGGCCTACTACCGATACACCGAGTATAATAAAGCATGGTGGTCATTTCCTCTCTATGACGACGGCCTCAGAGAAGGAGAGGTCGGGGATAAAGTGATAGTCATGGCGAGGCTAGCTTTAGAAGACACGTCTTGGGTTGCCGAGCACTTGCCCAAGTAATCCTTACCTGATTCTTCTTGTTGAGTTCTCAGAAAGATTTTTATTGACATTTGGTAGCTGGCAACGGGCGATCTATACCGTCGACGATCCCTCGGCCCGACTCCACACATCCACTAATAAAGGGCACGAATCCCTCGCTTACCTCACTTACATCATATCGAATTACCACTCTCTCCCCTCTACCCTTGTTTTCCTCCACGCTCATCGCAGTGGTCGCGAACAAGGTTGGCATATCGACGCTTGGGACTGGGACAATGTTCGCTCTATGAAATCCCTTAACCTGTCGTACGTCCAGGAATCCGGATACGTCAACTTGCGATGTAATTGGAAACCAGGCTGCCGACCCAAGGATATCAAGCCAAATCTTCACGTCTCGAAGCAATTGTGGCTTGACGTTTTGGGCTCAGGATCTAATGGGACGGAGGATGAGGTGCCGGAGATGGTGGGTCAACCGTGTTGTGCACAGTTCGCAGTTTCGCGACTTCAAGTCATGAAGAGACCTCTCGAGGACTATATCAGGTATCGTCAATGGGTTCTAGATACAGAATTAGATGACTACGAAAGCGGAAGGGTTATGGAGTTTTTGTGGCATGTAATTTTTGGGAAGGAGCCACTTTTGTAAGTCGTGCAAGGGATTAAGTATTTGAGAAATTACTGATGCATGTTATAGTTGTCCAGAGCCAAGTACTTGCTATTGTAAAGTATATGGGAGATGTGACTGAGTTGTATTCGATATTGTGGCACGACTCCGGCAGACAGCTAGCAGTGCAGTTCGTAGCAATTGAGAATACCCAGGAACGAATCACGATTTATCTATTTAGACAATACCTCGATTCACCATGCCATTGGATTAATGGCGTTTGAGTAAATGCGATGTGTAGTGTCGTAGGAACCCTCGGCGATTTATCAGTCATTAGAAACGAATAGAACGCGGTTTAGATTCATTCTTGCAGCATTCTCTATCACAGTCGGCAGAAGACGCCAGTTGTAGTCTTCATCCCATGATGTTGTTTCGATCACTCTCTTAAGGCCTCTACAGTTGCTCATAACACTTGAAATTATGACTGCGAGATAGGCGAGCTTCTTTACTTGAATTCTGCAGTGTCAACACCAAAGTCACTCGACGGATGCCGGATGCTATTTGAAAGTGAACAATTGGATAGGGCTCGGTGGCGAAGACGGGCAACTACCTCCCGGTCCTTGACAAGATCTCGATGTCATGGCCTGTCATTTTCAAGGGCTACCTAACAATGAGAGACTAGGAGAGTGAGATTGGGGGCCACAAAGAGATACTACCAGGGAAAGTTGAATTTACAATATCCGGTCGCTTATCAGTAGCTTGAACAGATGTCAAACTCGGCTCCGCCACCATCAGAGAGAGAGGTTTGACTCGACGACGTCAAAATTTGCTCCCATTTACCTACAAGACAAGGCACCCTTCTAGTGGCACGTGAAAGAGGCCCGCCCGCCCAAGAAATGCTCCCACAGTAGTGGGGTAACACAAATGGTCACAAGGCGACAATACGTTCCAACATCCCACCTTTGAGTAAAAATCATCTCGACCTTCGAACTTCGAACTGACAATTCATCAGTGTGACCAACTGAAGTAATATCCTACCAGATCCAAATGACTCGAATTATTATACAAAACACAACAGTTTTGACACTTGACGATGACAATACGTTCTACTATCCAGGAACCATCGAGATTCGAAATGACAAAATCTTCAGCATCGGAGACTGGGCGCGGGATACGATTCTAGATGAATATGATGGAGAAACGACAATTATTGATGGCACAGACAAACTTGTAATGCCCGGTTTGGTCGACCTTCACTTCCACACTTCTGTTGCAAAGGTGCGAAATGCGATCAAATTGTTGTGTAACGAACCGTTGACAATGACAATAGGGCTATGGGGACAACCTACCTCTCTGGGAATTCCTTGACCGAATATGGTATCCCTCAATTCGAGCCCTGACACCAGAGACGTGCCTCACGGCGGCCTTGCACTCGTACATCACAGCTCTGAAGTCTGGAACTACGACTGTGAACGATATGTACCGCCACCTGGACTCACTTGCGAGTGCTGCATTGCAAACTGGGATTCGGGCGGTCATTAGCAACAATATTGCGCTTCCTGAGCATATGCTTGATTCCGTAGATGATAATGTGCAAGCATTCAAGCGCAACAATAACAAGGGAAACGGGCGCATCAAGGTTTGGCTTGGCCTAGAGTGGATGCCGCTTTCCGACGAACCTTTGCTCGCTGAGATTGGACGGGTGAAGAAAGAGCTGGGAACTGGCGTCCACATCCATTTGTGCGAGAGCAGAACTGAGATCGCGGATAGCATGAAGAGATTTGGCAAACGTCCCGTGGAGATGGTTTACGAGGCTGGAATCCTGGGTCCGGATTGCGTGGCAGCGCATTGTGTACACTTGTCAGACAACGAGATTCGGCTACTAGGCGAGACTGGCACATCATTCTCGCACAACGCAGGGTCAAATGCGAAGCTCGGAAATGGAGTTGCTAGAGTCCAGGACATGCTCAAAGCCGGTATCAATATCGGCTTGGGGGTTGATGCGTGCGAGTGCCATAATTCCACAGATATGTTCGAAGAGATGAAGATAACATCTTATATGCAGCGAGCGACGATGGAGGATGCTTCGTTGGGACAGCCAAGCCAGATTCTGAGGATGGGGACAAGCAATGGCGCAAAAGCTTTGGGTATTGATGCTGGAATGTTGGTAGCGGGGAAGAAGGCGGACGTGATTCTTCTTGATTTGAAGAAGGACATGATGTTTACGCCGCTTCTCAAGGAGCCCAAGGAAGAACGACGGCGCATGCTGGAAAGCCATCTTGTTTTCGGATGCAATGGGTCGGGAGTGGATACCGTGATTGTCGATGGAAGGATCGTGATGGAGGGGAGGAAGGTGTTGGGTGTCGACGAGGAAAATGTACGGCAGGAAATGGATCTTCTGTTCCGAAATCTCATAGATTCGATACCGAAGGTAACAGTAGAGCGCGAGAAGTAGATTGAGAGTTCTTTGCGATGTCGGTTCTTTCTCGTGGTGAGGACGGGATGCTGTCGCATGCGAATGGCAAACTTCAAGCTACATGCTGACAGGAACATTCTGGATTGTCTCGCCCTAATCTGCGAAGCCAACTCACGTAGCGGTGATGTTAGTCTTTGGTCTGAGGGTGCCGTTGAACGAAGGGGCCTGGATTTATCCCCGCCATGAGCAGAAGCTGTTAAGAACTTAAGCTCTCGAGCAGACAGGGGCATCTCGGTCTCTTCAAGCATCCAGTGGCAGATCAAGTGAAACCAAAAGAATGTTGCAAGAAAATGGCCGAAGACAGTCTCTTCAGTTGCTTGTGCTGTGAGTATGGAAACGCGCCTGTACGACGCGACGTTGATTTTTGCTGAAGTGGTGAAGGTACAGGGTGCTGAGTCAGCTGCCCCGCTGCTGGGCGTTTCCTCGCAAACCGAAATTCGCTTGCAGATAGGGGGCGGTCGCTAAACCTGACTCCTGACTCGCTATGGTTATAGGGGCTTCTAGTCTAGCACCCCACTATGAACTTCGAAGTTGAGGGCCACAAAGCCTCCCAAACCATATTGCACTTACCAAGCCCAGGTCTTTCTTTGTGGCTTACTTTTATTCTAACTGCTGAAAGGTCCACCTACGTTTCTTTGTTGCGCGATGATTTTCGTTGACTACCAACCGTTTCCGTCAATACTGAAAGCACCTTTATCCTACCAGATCCGTCTATGCTGGATGCAGCAAAATGCCATGAAGCACATAACTCGAGGCATAGGGCGGAGACTCGAGGACTTCAGATTTGCATTTCCTCTCTTTCTCTTGATATTGGCTAGCCGATAAACATCCACGAAATCGTTACCATCGTGAGAAGGCTGGAAAAGCCTTTCTCTGAATTGAAATACCAATCGGACAAAACCCTCCAGTATTGTCAGAGTATCACCCTGCCGGGATTGATAATGTTCAAGCGTTTCAAAAACACATTCGGAAGGGACAGCAAGGAGAAGAGGGAGAGGAGCAGTTCCGCTTTTGACCCCGAGAATGTCGCAAACCCCCTTGGCTCGGATTCGGTTCATCATAATTTATTACAACATGGCAATGAGGGTGTGCACCCAGCCAGTTGTTTCAACCACCGGGTTCAGCAAGCAGGTCTTCACCAGAAGACCTTCGAGCTTGAGGTTTGGAGAACAGGAGCCGTCACTGAGGATGACACCAATGTGGTAAAGGCTCCTGCGTCACGTTTCTTAGAAAGTGGCCGAGACTCAGATAAAGTACATAACTACAGTTTCGAGTCATTTCTCATGGCTTTCGAAGAGAAGCTGCATATAGCCGACGGCGGGAACCCTATACATATAATGTTTGGCAAGCTTGGATTCCTCGACCACAAAGGAATTTATGAAGCTGTGGTAGATCAAGACAGCTTCGGAGTTGCGCTCAATAACTTGTATCTAAATCGCGGCAACAATAACGTGTTGACATTCGTATTTCAACCAGAGTCTGAGCAGCACAGGAAGAAACGACTCGAGATCAAGGACGGACACAACGATGCACGGTTAAAAGAGACGGATGACGAAGCTGATCGAGGAAGAACTTTTCCTGGGGAAACACCAAGTAAGATTTTACCACAAGAACGCCTCAGCCCATTCACCACAGCAGACTCCGAGCAAGGATCTGAAGATATAAGAAGAGCCCGTACAGATCTCTCTGTGCAAGTTTCTGCAATGACCGGTTTGCCAAATCGCCGAATTTCGCCGCATACAGATCACTTTTCCAACCCGAGAAGAGAGAGTGGATATACTGTCGCTACAACACCGCCAAGTCCACGATCGACGAACAGTAGCAAGCAGTCTCATATTGGATCAATCAAAGCCGCCGTAATGAAAGCTGTCAATGGTCCTGTGAAGAGGATCCCTGAGACCAAGGATGAAGAGAGTGAACGATTCAAATTCTTGTACCAAGAAGAGAAGCGAGTCACTTTCAAACGTGGTGGAGCCGAGGGAGCAGACGACGGAGATGCAGATAAACTGGACATTCTTGGTGATGGGACAGCGGAGGGAGAGGCGGAAGAACAACTGGAAGAGAAGCAAAAAGATGACGATGACGAAGAAGAAGAAGTCTCAAACGAAGATCGCATAGTTAGCAAGTATGTACTCTCTTGGTGACCACGTACATTCCTACATGAAGGATATTGAGGAAAGCTAACAATCCTCAAGGCTCCAGAAATTGCAGAACCTCGGCGAATTAACACAACTCAGAGATCCTCGCGACACACAGGATACGCTCGTTCGCTGGAAGGAATGCTGCGCGATGTTCAGACACGATCCCAAAGGAACCAAAATTGACAATTTCATTACGGTTACTGGTCTCAATACCAAGATCTATCAATATCAAGCATTCGGAGTTTACTGGCAAATGTTCACATCACGCGAGCTTGGTGGCGGTTTCCTCGCTGACGACATGGGGCTTGGAAAGACACTCTCATTCCTCGCCTATTTCGTTACTGAACGCCAATTATCTGTTCTTTATAGGGAAGTATCAAAATCACGAGCTTTGCAAGATGGCAAACATTTGCTCAAAGGCCAGAGAGGCGAATGTCCCAGTCCATCAAAAGCGGGATGGATCGCATGTCCATGTTCTTCTATAAGCCCGACTTCGAGGATGGCCCCGCAACCAGGATTGAGAATGGCGTGCGTACCACAAGGTTTGGTGGGACAATGGTGGGCACAGTGGAAAACTCACGTCGATATCACCAACAACGAGCTCGCCTTGAAGATTGTAGTAGACCATCCTGCAACTTTTAATAACATCAACATAACCATTGCAGATAGATTGGCGAGTGGGGAGACAGCTCAGAATATAACAAGGATGCAGGCTGAAAAGTATATACGAGGAAAAGATGGGAATGGAGATGACAGGCCAAAGGAATACCATGAAGGGTACCTTTTACTGACGACGAAAGAGACGTATCCAAAGTTCGCAAGAAAGTTTGAGACAAATGGCCAAGTCCGTGATCCAAAGAAAGGTGGGGAGTGGAAGTCTGGGACTAGATCTTGTCTTATATTTGGAATCGGCATGATCGACGAATCTCACGAAGAATACTTCAAGAACAAGGGGAGGGCTGAAATTCTTGCCAATCTCCCAACTTGGAACAACTCAGTACGGCCTTTCGTCTGGGGCTACTCTGGGACGCCATTTTCGCAGACGCCAAGAGGGCTCGAGGGGGTCCTTTGGGCGATTGAGAAGCACTCTGTCACACATGACACTGACTTCAAATGGGAAAAGCTTGACGCCATATGTAAGGAGTACGACTCCCAGGTCAAGAGCAACAAGAGGGATGATGAAGCGGTGAAACAGATACTCGCTGCATTCAAGCCGTTCTTGGGTAAATTCATGATTAGACGGACTGCAGAGACCGAGTGGTTCGAAAGCCAATCCTTGATCAAGAAACAGCCACATATCCACCAAGACGTATATATCAAGCCAAACGAAACATTCGATGCATTGATCCCTGCTTTCGAGGCAAAGTTCGACTCGGAGAGAGATGCTGTTCTTGAGCAACTGCAGGGAAAATGGGACAACTTTCCAGACAGCAGACGGTCAGATATTCGTCCGACGCGACTCGGCTTTAACGCCATATGCAAGACATCCTGGAGGTCGCGAATTCTCGCTACATTTCCATATCTGTTCAAACTTGTCACAAGCGACGAAGCGGCTGACCGCTTGACTCTCACCGGGGAGGAAGTCCAGTCATTTAAAAGCGCTATCGACAAAAAGGAGTTCAATACGCCGTATGGAAAGCACCTCAGACAAATTGTCGAAGGAAGCCCAAAATGCGTGTGGCTGTACACTTTTATTCCCCAAATCCTTTCCCAGAAAGACGTCTCTGGCAATGACCAAAAGCTTGTAATTTTGACGAACTTTCCGCAAGTGGCCTTTCTTTTGAAACTGGTAAGTATGACTACATTTCTTACTCCACAGTAGAGCCCACTAACGTGCAAGCAGTTTATCCAGAAATATTTCCCCGAGGAGAAGGAGCGGGTTGGTGTGATTGCAGGACGCATGAAAGCAAGCGAGAAAGCTGAGATTATAAACGCTTTCACCGATGCAATGGACCTCAAGGGCAAACGAAAGAGCAAGACAGATGTCCGTTTCCTGATTGGGACATCAAGATTACTTGGCGTTGGTCTTCAGCTAACACGAGCATCCAACATCGTGTTAATGGAACCGGATAATGAGTTTGTACGGGAGATGCAGGCTTATGCTCGTGTTCATCGAATTGGTCAAAGGAACCCACTTTCTAGATCATATCGCCTGATTGATTCCGGGAGCGAGATTGAAGAGGCGATTTTGAAGAGACAGAAGGACAGGAATGAGTTTGCCGGCAGGCCCTTTAACGCAGAGGAGGCTGAGCAGATATAAAATGGCCCAGCGTGAGGAAGTATGAGGTTATTTCATCAATTATTGATCAAAACTCTCGTTCAATCGTATTTGCTGCTTATGTTATTAACTCGAAACATTTCGCTATCCCTCGCGGTTGAACTCTACGACACTGCTCGATTAAACCCACTTACAGTACACAAAAGCTTCACACCTAGTAAGTACCCAGTTAGTTAATATTAAAAATTACGATAAAAAAGAAAGATAGATCTACTTCCTAAATTCTCTCGTAATTATGCACAACTAATATAGCCAAACTTTGAAGTGTTTAAATCGAAGAGAGAAGCATACTCTCTAAAAGAAAAACATCTTATGCTGCGAAATCTTCCAGAGGGAATCCTAACTTAATATAATGGTGTCATCTCCATTACCAGATGCAGAGGGATGCAAAGCTTTGGCCAGGGGCAACAGAAATCCATTTTTGCTTCCCTTTAACTAGACAATGATGCAGTGCCAAGGTCTTGGCATTACTCAACACCACGCCTCACGCTCACAATACCGAAAAGGTGCAGCTCAGCCTCACCCTCTAACGTGAACACCCCATTATTGCTGGAGTTGGAATAAAGGATCCTAAGACACTATCTTGAGCTTGCCCAGGCCCGAAGTTTTCGGGTCCAGCTTGTCTGTTACGTCCTATCGTTTTCTTGTTTGCAACGGCAACCGGCTGTTGCTAGTCGAAGGAAACAGAACCCAGCCTCTCCACACTTCAGCCAAGCGCGAGAATGTTGCTATTGAAAAGTACCTAGTACTAGACGGAAGTCGTGATTCCCACAAATTGTCTCGTGTCTTACCATTGCTATTTTTGGCAATAGTAACTTGCAGTTGCAATGGTGAAGGAGACTATTAATCCTGAGATCGTCTGTTCCTAGAGGCTAGGTTTTGAGACTGCTTCATTTGCTCAGAATAAGAAATCAAGAACATTGAATAAAGGATTGACTTTAAAAGCAAAAGATAATTGCTTCCTTCAGATATAAAAAATCCCTTCTTCTAGAGTTAGAAACATTACATGAAAGACAAAGAGGTATTTCCATGCTCATAATTTTTAGGGTTAGGGGTTTAGATTTGCTATCTATATTACCAATAACTGGGTATAATTTTAAAGGTTCTTATATTTGCATTACTAGCAAGACTTTGCTTTCCATTCTAGACAATAAGAAACACCTTATATAAATCTATTGCTTTCATTAATACCAGTGTGCGAAAAAATTAATCAGATTAATTGATTAATTCATGAATATTCATGAATGGCGTGAATAAAATTTGATTAACGTGATACTTATGTAATTTGATTAGATTAGAATAATTAATCATGAATATTCATGAATACCTTGATTAATATACACGTGACCGCGTCAGGTAATAAACTAGCCTAATTAAGTAAGGTTCTTGCTCTAGCACTGCCTTAGCGAGCTTTTCTCTCTAGGAGCAAGGTAGCACTAGAGCCAGATCCTTACCTAATTAGGTTAGCATATCACGTGCGGCAGTCACGTGTACATTAATCAAGGTATTTATGAATATTCATGATTATCTTAATTAATTCGTGAATAGAATATGATTAATGAGAAAATTGCATGAATAGATTAGATTAATGGCCATTAATCTAATCTAATCTATTCATTTCTCACACTGATTAATACTTTCTGGAGTTTACTTATAGCTTGTTATTATTTAATACAAGTGCATTTTTACTAGCCTGTAATTGTTTAAGTTCATATTTTGATAATAATAACGGCCACCCCTAGCTGGAGAACTTATACAGGTTTTTGCAATATCTCACTTGCTGTCTTGTGGGCTGTCATAATGTTACTGCATACAACTCCCATTATTTGTTCTCATGCTCTCTATACTGGTGGTTGGACGACATGCTCGAGTCACTAGTTAAGACCAGCAAGGTCCGCCATACCATAAATCCTAGTCCATTTAGAAAAACTGTCAGCTCGACGGCTTTGTTGCTGCTGACGTAAACACAGAACCACGCTGCGAGCTCTCTGGGGTTGTGAACTTGCGACCTTTTGGATTCTTGTGGTGCAGGGATCAATACAGCTACAATATGTCTTTGCAACCCGTCCACTGCGGTGAACGAAATCTCGATCTAATTGCCTGTGAAACACTTATTTTAATTTAACTAGTACAGCCTCGAAACCTGTGGATTCAATGAAAAAAATGTAGGCCATGATGCTCGCCCTCCGTGTACTTCTCCTACGACCAACAAACTAATTACTGTAACAATAGACTAAGTTTAAAATCGCCAACCTTATTGGGAGTGCGACATGAGGTACTTTTGGTGAAAACTCCTCCAGATAATGGCGCAGTACCGACTAACCGACGTCTTAGGAAGCATACGCTGGGTAGCAAAGGACATGGAGCGATTGAAACATCAGACGGGCAAAGGCAAGGAATTCAATATCGAGGAATGGAAGGACTTGGTTGGGAGGGGTAATATTCCTGATAAGAGGGGTGTGAGGGGGTGATGAGGGATTGGATGGAGTTGGTGAGGGAGGCGAATAGGTGGAGGGGGGGCCATCGGAGGGAGGCGAAGCATAGGTGGGAGGATATGATGAGGAGGTGTTTGGATTCGTAAGTTTGTTTACTTTACTTTCTCCAGTGAATTCTACTGTAGTTGAAAGGGAGGGAGTCGAGGCAAACAAGAACAAGGTTTCTTTCTTCGGGCTTGGGTATAGGAGATGTTTGGGAGGGGAGTGGATGTTTCTTTCCTTAGACAAGTTGTTTTTGGAGAGAGGGGCAAAAACTGTTTCTTCCCCTTTCCTTCCTAGATATGTTTTTCTTACCTTTTACTTTTGCATTTTGCCTTCCCTCTTCGCCCTTTGTATCGATATTGTTTTCAACGCATTTTGGAGAAGAGAAGAAGCTAATATAAAGCGTTTCTAGGAATGGGAAGGAGTGTTTTTTTCAAGGTTATTTTGTAAGGAGAGGGTTGGGGAGGCGGGGCAGGAGGAGGGAGATTGTCTTGCTTGGATTTAGGTAGGAAGGGAGGAGGAGATAGAAATCGAGGCAGGTATGATCGTCAGCGTCGCGTATCGCTGACTGTTACTCGCGAGAACAGTCAGCGCACAAGCGAGGCTGACGATTAGTAGAAATAAGCTGCAGGTACAAAATAAGCTGCAGGCACAAAATAAGCCGCAGGTACAAAATAAGCCGCAGGTACAAAATAAGCAACCGGCAGGTTCCCGGACTCTATCCCCACTGTCTATGATTACAACAATCTCGAAGGATCGAGCAGCTGATATTAAGCAATGTTTTAAGATAATTGATATTCGGCAAGGAGGACACTCACCACCTATCCGGATTATTCCTTACTAACGCGTTGACATGTGTATTAGGGCCCGTTTCGCACCCCGCCAATATTCGGATACTGCCAATATCCGAATACTGGCGTTCGGATATTACAAAAATTAGCGTTTCGCATTTTTTTTGGGGGGAAACTAGATTTGAACGCTGGTATTTGAATGCCAGTATTTGCCCCCCCATACTAATCTCAGTATTTTCAGAACGACCTCTAGAAGGTCGTTCTCAAAATACTGAGCGTTCAAAGCTCGGCCTTAGGCTACTATATATACCCTATATACCCTAAATGCCCTAATTTACAGTGGGCTCCATTATATACCAGCATTTAATAATTAATTATCTTCCTTCATTTTGTTTTGGGACAAGTTTGGTAATGACTTCAGGGCATAAATTCTTTCTAAAGCCTAAAATTTTGCGATTCTCGTAGAAATAATCTCGGATTGATTTATTTAGTAGTAAGTAATATAAGATATAATTATTTTATTAATTACTTTTCCATTTAAGAATAAAATAAATTCAGGCTTTAAGACGCTATAATTAATCCTTCGTCCGGTGAGACATGGTCCGTACTAGCAAGGGGGCCTGGCTCAGGGCGAAAAGACGTACTTTTGCTTAGAAACTTATTAGTCATAAATCGCCTTTTTGCCCTGAGCCAGGCCCCCTTGCTAGTACGGACCATGTCTCACCAACGAAGGGATAGGGAGTAATCACTAATTATTTTAGGAATGAGAAGTGGAAGATTAGTGAGTCTGAAAATAGAGGCTGAAAATGCTAGCGGAGATGAATCTGAAACCTCCGTAATTATTATGAATACTGAGTATCTACGGCGTGCGAAACAAGTCCAAATTGTACAGATACTAGCGTTCAATATCGGGCGTTGAACGCTAGAGTTCAATATTACTAATATTCAGCTTTCAACTTCGTGAGCCCGTGCGAAACGGGCCCTTACTGGCACAGTAGGCAGGATCCCAAAGCTGAGAAAATTGTGAAAAGGCCAATTACTATCCCCGCCAACTCCACCAAGCCGTCACTCTTTAGGTAGAGGAGCGGCACGACTGTTATTTTCGTAAGTACTTCAATAAATAGTACGGCTGAGTTCTGCTGTGCAATGTACATGAAACAGTCTTTCACATGAAATACTGTGCGGCTGAAGTCTGCTGTGTAATGTGAATGACATTGTGTTCCCTATGGAATACCGTGCGATAGCCACGCCACCAATCCCTTGCCTGCGGCGAAGAAGGTGAGGCCTTTCGATGCGTAGCCAGAGGGTATACTTTGACCACAACTAGGAGGCATATATAATTTGCATCCACGTCCCTCTAAGTAAGTCCTCAAACTTCCTCAAACAAACAGTCTTTCTCGTTTCTCATGTCATTGCCAATCTCATACTAAGATGGAGTTTGCTCACTGGACTTTAGCAATCCTGCTCGCGACAAGTCTTACTCAAGCCTCATGGATCCCCACAAGGAACCAGCAACAACGTGCAGAGCGTGACCTCGCCGTATCTGCCAACGTTGACACCGCCGTCGAAGTCCACCTCTCCGACTTCGCCACGCTAGAGGAACTTGCAGAGGAACTTATTATCGATTTCAGATGTCTCCTGGACGCTAACCCGCTGCTATCGACTCTCCATGCTGGAGACCATTGCATTGTTCCCTATAGCTGCTGCGGCACCAGCTGCAAGGGCAAGTTTTGTAGCAAACGTCCTCAGTGTCACGGTCACTCGACTTCATCGGCTCCGGTACAGACAACTGGTACGACGACTACTTGTGTCACAACTATCACTACCAGCATTCCTACGACACTGTCTACCTCGACCAGCATTACAGTCGTCCCTCCGGCAAGCAGCAGCACGTCAATTGTGACTCACACCAACAGTTCGACGGCTACAATTTCACCCGCCAGTAGCACAGCCGTTGTTCCTCCAGCGAGCAGCAGCAGTGTGCCCCCAGGGTCTTCCTCGACCCCCCCAGGTTCTTCCTCAATCACACCAGGCTCTTCCACAACTACCCCTGGTTCTTCCACAATACCTGGAATTGTTACAACGACCAACTCTCTGGGACAGACTGTAATCTCCGACAGCTCTGGTGCTGTTACACTGACAACTGGTATATCTACTGCCAGCGTTGTCACCTTGCCCGATGGTTCTATTGTTACCTTTCAGCCATCTACTACTACTCCTGGGTCTTCGTCCCCGCCCGCAACCGTCCCCGGCGTCGTCACTACGACCAATTCTCTCGGACAGACCGTAATCTCCGACAGCTCAGGAGCCGTTACCCTTTCTACAGGTATCTCTACTGCTAGCGTTGTTACCTTGCCTGATGGTTCTGTTGTTACCTTTCAACCATCTACTACTGCTACTGGGTCTTCGTCCCCGCCCACAACTATCTCCGGCGTCGTTACCACGACAAACTCTCTCGGACAAACAGTAATTTCGGATAGTTCAGGAGCCGTTACACTTCCTACTGGTATCTCTACTGCCAGCGTTGTCACCTTGCCGGATAGCTCTATCGTTACCTTCCAACCTACCACTCAAGCAACGAGCTCATCAAGCTTGCCTGGCATTCTCACTACAACAGATCCTGCAGGAGAGACCGTGATATCAAGCTCCGGCGAGCAGTTTACAATCCCTACGGCGGCCACTACACCAATTACTCTTACCAATGGTAATGGCTCTATTTTTACATTTTCGCCAACCGTCTCACCCCCACCAGGCAGCTCGAGCCCAACTTCATCATCAGGCCCTCCTGGAGTTATTACCACAACGGATCCCGCTGGTGAGACAGTAATTTCAAGCTCCGGAGAGGGATTTACAATCCCTACGGCGGTCACTACACCAATTACTCTTACCAACGGTGATGGCTCTGTTTTTACATTTTCCCCAACATTCTCACCCCCACCAGGCAGCTCAAGCCCAACTTCATTATCAGGCCCTCCTGGGATTATCACCACAACGGATCCTGCCGGTGAGACCGTGATTTCAAGCTCCGGAGAGGGATTTACAATCCCTACAGCGGTCACTACACCAATCACCGTTACAAATGGAGAAGGATCTGTGTTCACTTTCTCCCCAACAGGTCCGCCGAGCTCGAGCAGCACATCTTCATCGACAATACCGATCGGTGGAATCTTTCCCGTTACCACTTCCGTGCCGGCACCTAAGGTAAGTCTGACCAGCGAAAGCGTTCTCGCTAGCAGTAATAGTAACTTGCTGGATCTGGCTTGCTTTCCAAGTTTCCATCCACTCTAAGCTTCACCTCCTGTCTGAAATTTTCACTGACCTTATCTGCAAAGGCGACCGATGGTGGGACTGAAATACCTTGCAACCTCTGGTTCTTCGACTTGTGCATTCAGTTTGGGGATATTAGCATCGGCGGCTGGGAATTCAACCTGCCGACTGGTGTTCGCCCTCCTGGTCCGCCACCAGGGATTACCTTCCCCCCATCGCTTTCCATCTCGGTCAGCATCAGCGGCACACTACCTCCCTGGCCATCGGTTACTATCGGTCCCGATAATTTACCAACATATGAGCCAAAGCCAACCGATGGACCTGATGATGGTTGCAAGACTGAGTCGGCTGAGGTTTGCTTGACTAGTACATCATTCGGCGTCGACACTGCTACTGTTACCACCACCTCCTCGGTGCTTTCAACGTGTGCCACTATAT
Organism: Hyaloscypha bicolor E; assembly: GCF_002865645.1. NCBI lineage: Eukaryota > Fungi > Ascomycota > Leotiomycetes > Helotiales > Hyaloscyphaceae > Hyaloscypha > Hyaloscypha bicolor. The sequence continues at coordinate 112,619 of NW_020194671.1, forward strand.
TCGGTTGTGATGTTACAGACAGCGCAAGCTCGACCGCGACTACTTCAACTGCATCAAGCTCAGACTACCCATACTCTTGCACCCTTGGTTGTACGGCTTGCGTAGCTAAGCGAGGACTCACAACTGCTACAGCAGCGCCTCCCCTGCCAACGACGGACACAAAGAAGGCAAAGGACCTGTTTTCCTATGCCCGAAACTTGACTTTGGCCGAGCGTGATATTCCAAGTGAAGCAAACGCTGATGGTATTGCTGAATTCTATTCCGAGGTCGCTGGCGCGTCGGATACGACTGTGGTCTCAGAAGACAACGTGGGCCAGACGGAAATCTCGAGTTCTCGGTTTAAATACTTTGACAACTCCGAGCTAAATATCTTGGTCGAAGGCTTGAGAGGCTGCACTTCCGTCGTGGTGGTGTCCCGGCTTGGTAAGCTTTTAGTCCTTTAGCCACTTTTGAAAGAACTCAATACTGATACTTACCTGTGTAGGTGTATATGTCAGCCACCTCTGGGAACCATACTTTGGCGTGAGTCCCAGTTACAATTTCCAGACGGGTGTAGTCAATTACCTAAAGTACGCCGAGAGAACCTCTCCTTGTTCTCATATCATCGCCCCAACCCCTCGCTAACCTTTACTGACATCTGCACTTGTAGCACTGGTCGTGACAGTGGTCTTACCGGCGGTGTAACTGAGAACGGCGTTACTGAGTCACTTACAGTTCTCGTACAGGGCGGTGTGTTCGGTGACACTGCGACCACGAAGATTTTCATTATGACACCAGCGACCCTCGATCTTGATCTTACTGCGGGCGTTTCCAGCGCCGATCAGCGCGCCAGTCTTACGAACGGAGACTTCCAACCTCTCTTCGATGGTTCAACTACGATTCCACAGGGCGTTACGCTTCCAGATAGACTCACCCCAATCAAAACACAATTGGGACAACTAATGCCCGGTGTGCCAATTTCGCAATTCACCTACAGGAGGCAGACCAACGATAGATTTCTGAGCTCGGATGGCTACGGCAAAGCAACCGTAAGTGTTGGGCCATTTCCCCTGCATCGTGTTTCTAAGGAGCCTATACTGCAATTACATGGATCTAACAAGCACATTTATCATAGGTCGTATACAGCAACAATCAAAAGGAAGACCCGAATACATTCGAACCAATCGGCCCTCCTCAGCAGGCTATTTGGCAGTGCTGGATGCAGGGCAAATTGATGGGTTCTGACCAATGGGACGCTTTACCAGGGTAAGTAGCAAATCATCCGTCAAAGAAGCCTCAAGACGACTAGGGAGTTTATATGAGGCCCGGGCCTGGTGTATTATCCTAATTGACCAGACCTACTATTACATCTTTGTCTACTAACATATGCCTAGTCAAACTGGCTCATGTCCCGCCAACCAAAAGCGCCAAGCTGGTAGTCTTTGTAGCTCTCCAACGACATCCCCTGGCACACCGACATCAGTACCTCCGACCACATCAATCTCATCGACATCGGTTCCTCCGAGCTCATCGATCCCGGCATCCACCCCGAGTACCGTAACAATTACACCTACACCAAGCGGGAGTTCATCGCCCCCATTGAGTAACCTGCCGACGCTTACCACTGCTCAAAGTACACCAGCCGGTGAAACCTGTGTATCGACCGCTACTTCGACTCAGTGCGCTCTCGGACCTAACCCAAGTATGTAACTCTTCATCACCGTTGAACTTGTCCCGAACCTGTCACTAATAACTAATCAGGTGAAACGGCTTGCGTTACAAATACATATTGTGCATCCTTTGCTCCTACAGCAGTCACAACAAGCTCGACTGCTGCACCCACGCCTACGGGTCAGGTGTATATCGATATATATACTGATTCCGATTGCATCAACGTCCTCGAGCAAACTATCCTAAATGCAATAGGCCAATGTTACAGCCCTACAGACTCGAAGGGCAACCCAATAACATTCGCTTGCTTTGCACTCACCTACATCAGTACGGCAGCTTCCAACTCAGCTGATCTGATTGCCTACAAGGATGGTGGCTGCTTCGCTCAATTTGATACTGATTCACAAACATATCCTAACTTGACCTCCATCCAATATCAGAACGAAAAACCATTCACATTGGGGTCTCTAAGCCTGGGTTCGGCTGGCAAGTAGCTTTCGAGATCAGAAGCTATAGTGGAACACACCATATAGGGGAAATGGCTCGAATTGTAACTTATACGAGTGATGAATTTGGCATCTACTTTCCCGCATTCATGATGGAACGGATACTGGATACACGGATATCGTGGCGTTGCTTTATTCATACTGTCGCTTCCGGAAATGTCGTAGTTTACAATCTCTAGTCTGAATTATAGACTTTTATATCAAACATTACCTGTCTTCAAGATGTGAGTCTCGTATAGGTCTTCTACCATCACTCAACCATTCCTCCCAAAAGAAGCTCCCTCTCACACCAACGCCATTCAGCGACTATGGAATCCACCAGTATCCTCACCAGCACCAACAGAAATCTCACTAAACCCCACCACAACCTGCTCCTTCTCCTCCAACCCCAGAACAGAACCCCCAAAAACAGAACTCTCACCAAACCCCACCACAACCCCCAAAATATAACCTCCAAACAATCGACTACAAATCCCCCACTACATCCCCTTCATCCTTACCATATCAATCAAATTATCCCTCTTACTTTTCACGGTCCTGCAACTGCAAGTCGTTCATGGGATTTCAAATTTCCATGCTTCAGTAACACTGTCTCATATATACTACCGGCATTCTTTAAGGACAAGGCACGGAACGATAGACAATAAAATACAATATCCAACATTTTAAGTCTTGATAACCTGCAGAGATTCCTTTTGATAATCATGAGCGAAAATGTCGATTTATATCTTCAACAGAATTTTGGGATAGTGGAAGTGTCTCATGAGATTATGAGGGCGAACATGAAGGATTCAACGCGAAGGATTCCACGAAGGATTCCACGATGGGTTACACGAAGGATTACACGACGGATTACACGACGGATTACACGACGGATTACACGAAGGATTCCACGAAGGATTCAACTCCCAGTGCATATTCAGAGAACTTTTTCCATATGACGCACGACATTCCGCCTCCCCCTTTCTTCATTAACGAGCTGAAAAGCAAATACGACTCCAATATCAAGCCGCGTAAGCACGATAATCAGCACTAGCAGCGCCGTCGTAAGTCAAGGGAAGTCGACGCGGGTGTGATGGTGTTGGTGATGGTGTATAGGACGTACTACTATTTGTCAACCGTGTCAAGGGCTGCGTCGTTTGGAGATAGGAAATTGAGTTTGTGAGAATGGCTTTGGCGAGAAAGACAAGTAGAATAGTGAGGGAAGAAGGAAGAAGGAAGAGGGAAGAGGGAAGGGAAGGAGGATTTGGAGTAAAAGATGTCTTGATCGTAGTTCCTGGCAGCAGGTTGACCGTTTTATATTCAAAATTCGAAGTTGCAATAGTATTTTCGTGCACAATGCAATATCAAGCAAATGTACCAACCCAAATTCACCACCACGCAGCTTGTTGCAGCTATGTCAATCTGTATCGCCCCCCCGCTCACCCTGCTTCTCAACCTGCTTCTCTGCCTGCCAGTCCTTTACAGCTTGTAAGAAGCGCATATTGCCACAAGACTGAGCGCAAGCAACGGCACTCGGCCAATTTGTATCTTCCTGCGTCTTACAATTCAGATTTGGATCCGCGCCGCGATCCAGTAAGAAGTATACCAGCTCTCGAAATATTTGATTGGTGGGTCGTCCAGCCACGGTGCAAAGTGGAGTGCTGCATTGGCGGCCAAGCTGGTGTTGTACGGCATTGACGTCAAGCTTGGCGACGTCTACAAGATGGCGTATCATGTCCATACGGTGTGTATAGAATGAGCTGGGCTCAGAGCCCTCTTTTGGTGCTAGGATCGTGGCTTGCTCGACTGCGCGGTGCAGCGTCCGTGGGTCCAAGGGAGCGCCTTTCGCTCGTAGTAGCTCGAATGTCTCGACACTGCCTGACGACGCCGCCATGCCGAGAATTGTTGGGGGTGGCACACCTGTACGGCTCTGCACGCCATCCTTGACTTGAGGCGGGTTGTCAGGAATATCAACTCTAGCGCCGTGATCCAAGCACAATCTAACAAGATCCGGATATTCCACGACATGCCAAAGCAACGGCCAACTAGTAATCTTACCAGGGCCTTGTGTATTGATATCCCATCCGTGAGCAACGAGGATCTCAAGGATCTCTTGCGAAGGTTTGGCCATATCATCATTGACCATAATATCTGAGGCACTCAGTGCTGCGACATCAGCGCCGTGAGGGTGGTCAACTAAATAGTTAAGCACGTGAACCGCTCCCCTTGCTGCTGAGCGCCTAAGGCCCCGTTGAACGACGTCCTGGACTGCATGGCTCGAGTTAGATTTGGAGGCGATTGATATAGCCTGTTCCATCAGCGATACATCGTCGGCCTTGCATGCTTCGATGCATAATGTCATTGGGTTGCTGGATCGACCTGCGGTGCTTTGTTCATTTGTTTGTGCCATCTCCCAAGGCGGTGATCGAGCTCTGAGCGCTTGGTGTGGGAGGTAGGTGATGTAGGAGGTAAGTGGTGTATGAGGCAAGTAATCTGCTTTGAGTTGTGACTTTTGATCAAAGGTGAGTATCGTAACAGTTGGATGTTACAAGATCTATAGCTCAATAGAGAAGAGGAATCCTTGAGGTAGAAATATTCCAAAGGATGACTGGTCCGTGCTCAGCTAAGCGAGAAGCGCTAGTCATCATGCGCTTCATAGACCACTCACGGCAATCTACAATGCGCAGCCAGTACGAAGAAGTATACCAGTGAATCGGCCCACAGATCCAACTCCTAGCAATTATAATAATTTAGACACCGCGGCTTTACCAGACATATGAAAGAGATATAGTCACATGTGAACCAGGAATTTCTATTCAGAAAACCCCTTGAATTTATAATTCCAGGGCCAGGTTATATCTCTATATTTAATATATTATACTTTATTTTAAATAAGGCAAATATAATATAAAAAAATATAATTATTACTAGTATTTTCCCGTAATATAGGATTTATATAGAACTTTAATTAAAATACTTTAATATTTCTCTTTTTTTTATTTAATTTATTATTAATAATATTTCGAGATATTTATTTCTCAAATATAACTATTTAGTTTTAATAACTAATAAAGAATTTGAATTTTTAATTAATATATATCTAAAATATATTATTTTTAAATACTAATAAACTAATAGAAATAAAGCTATTAATATTAAATTAATTAAAAAATTATATTAAAAAATAAAAAATAAATAAATTAGAACTATTTTATAGTTTTATTATAAAAAAAAATTATATATATTAATATAAATTTTAGTAAATCGGAATTATTTTAAATAAAATTTATTAAAAAGCCTTATTATAAAAAGAAAAAATAAAAACTTTTAGTTTTATTATTTAATTAATAATTTAAAAAAATAAATCTATTTTATTTTATTTATTTTTGTTTTTATTTAAACTATTTTTATTTAATTTAGTTTTATATTTAGTTTTTATTTTAATTATATATATATTTATTTTAAATATAATTATTATAATATCTTTTATTTATAAATTAGCTATTATTATAAAATCTTGTTTTCTTATAGCTATTATTACTTTTAATAAATTACTATTTTAATAATATATTTCTCTAATTTATTATATTTAATTTATATAAATTAATTTAAAAATAATAGAATTAATTTTATAAAAATTTATTATTACTTTTAAAAAACTATATATAATTTATAAACTAATTAATAAAAAGTTCTTGTGATGTGTGCAGGGTCGCACGTGACTTAAGGGCATGTGACGAACCTCGGATATCGCGGGTGTCGATCAGGGAGTTCGGCAGCCCTTCGATATCCCAACCAACTACTGTTTACATCATATGCATTAGGCTTATAAATCACTAATTGTATGTATGCCATCGGGGCCTCCTATTTAGAGGGGGCTTCCCTGGACCTCACAGGAGGGACAGAGATTAGTTCTGTACTGAATTTAACACTGTGGTTTCACAATACACTGATTCATTCTATTGTCTTATTGCCTACCAACAAACACCTCACAGTTCTAATAACTAAAATAATAAAAGAATTTATATTATATTTATTTAATAATTATTATAAGATAGTAATATATATAAAAATTATAAAATAAAAAATAATATTTATAATAAATAAATTAATTAAAGCTAGCTAAAAATTTTTTTAACTAAAATATAAGAATTTCAGGATTTAAATATAAAAAGTTTAATTAATTTAGATAATTATATTAGTTCTAATAAAGAAATTAAACTAAAATAATAATATAATATATTTTTTTTATAAATAAACTTAATTTGTTTTATAAACTTATTTATTATAATTTATAATTTATTTTTTTAGTATTATTTCTTTTTAGAACTTGTTTTTTTATTAGATTTATAAAAGTAATTTTTTTTATTTTTAATTATAGCTTATTTAATTTATTATATTATTAATAATATAATTATAATAAAGCTTAATATTTACTTATTAGTAAAAATAATAGTAATTATAAATAAAAGGCCTATTTAAGCTTTTTCTAATATTTATTATACTAAAATATAAAAGTAATTAATAACTAATTTTAGTTATATAATTTTAATTCAAACCGGCTTCTAATAAGTTAGATAGAAGCTAATAATAAATTCTAATATAAAGGCTACTAGTTATGTGAGGGCGGTCTTTCGTTAAAAGCCCCCAAGCGGATTGGCCCGGGCGCTGCTGACTAAGGCGCTATCTGGTGAAAGACCATTTCGGTAAAAGACCACTTCCCCTACCCCCTTTCAACTAGCGTCTACTCGTCTCCTAGTACTCTCTCGTCATGTTTCTCTTTGCGCTCTATAGTATATCAGCGGCAAACATAAAGATGATATACAGTACTTGTACGTCACTAGCGTTTGCCACTTCTGTGTGTAGGCCGATCATGTTTTAGGTGCAATGCTTTGTTATTTGGAAACCTGTTATCGACCGGAGAGCGCTCCGAATATATAACTTGCCAGAAGCACCTTAGCTTAAAGGGAATTGATGTTCACGTACTTCGGTTTGACTTGCCAATATGAGTAAGTCAACGACAGAAAACCCCACACTCTTTATAAGGAAAAATGCCAACTCGTCATTGAAATGGTTCGAATGACTCAACCGGGTTGCAAGGCCGTTGAGATATTAGGTCCCACTCGTAGCCGGTAAGTCTCCGGACCGTAATATTCCCACTGTAACATTGTTACGGTCCCTACCTTATCGCTGTGGCGCTGTGGCTCAACGCGGGGTATGTTAGTAAGCACACACATTAAGACAACTGCTAACTGTCTAATTTTACAGTATTGCTGGGCGGTGGAACATATGTGTCCAGCAATTGAGACATCTCTGCCGCCGCCGCCAATGTCTTCTTCCCAGGCTTACGCCTCTTCGCTGGTTCCTTCGCCTTGGGCCCCAGAAGCCCGCCCTTCCGCTGCTGGCTGCTCTCAACAGCCTTGAAGCTCTTCCTAGGTTTGCTGCGCCTCGGCCGCTGACCCCGACCCCCCCAGCGCCATCGCTTTCGACTTCACCATCGCCATCGTCGTCGTTGTTGGAAGAAGGAGAGGAGAGCACACTGTTGGGAGGCTGGAAATTTGGAGACAGGGAGTTGGAGATAGACATGGGTGGGAGGGATGTCGTTGGCTGTTGCGGAGGAGTGTCTCCTGTCTCATGCGCTCAGCATGACGATGTTCATCGTCATGTTCATCGTCATGCTCGCCTTGAGCCTGGATGGCGTCTCTCCTCCGCCGTACAGCTATATCCACCTCTCCCTGAAGTTCACAGAGAGCTTTCCACGAATTGTACTATGTATCGTTCTTCCCAAGATATACAAAGTCCTCATCCGTACGCTCCAGATGAGCCAATGGCGTTGCCACACTCTCCGGATATCCTATTGGCCCGCCTTCAAGATCGCACGGGAACAGCTTATCATGCTCCCGCACTAAGTCTCTGCCCACGTCATGCAGGTGGGAGGTCGAAGCTCGCCTGGCTATTTTGGTCGATCTTCTCCTCGTCTCCTTGGGATACACCCGACCCTTCTAGCAAACCTGTCCTTTGCTGTTTTGCGGACATGCGATGATGACTCCGTCGCACTTTGATCTTTTCAAGGAACCCTCAAGCCACCACGACATGTCGCCCCGATAAACGTATAGCCGGCATATAGATACATTTCTCCGAGAGGCCCTCTCACGGTCCAATTCGACAAGGAGCTTGAGCACGCAAGGGTCCATTACCAGCTCCAAAACAAGCCTTACCCAAACTGCTGAAAACTCAAACCAGAGGATATTTTCTACCTTCACAGCAATCAGAAAATAGGACACAGAAATATCAATGAATGCACATAGTTACTGTGATAACAATCTCATTGCTTCTGAATACGCACTGTGAGGATGAAGCATCTCCGGTGTAAGGTCGTATTCGGTCTTAGCGTCTCTTTTGGCTCCCTTCTCGACCAAGTAGTCTATCATTTCTGTGATGCCATTTTTGTATGCAAAGTGAAGCGCAGTCATACCTTCGCAATCTCGAGCAGCTATATCAGCTCGTCTCTCCAGGAGAAGCCTTAGAATGTCTGGAGAATAGCGCTGTGCCGCGAGGTGGAGCGCTGCCCGCCCCTTTAAATCACTGATGGATATGTCGACTCCATGGTCAAGCAGCTCCTTGACCACCTCTTCGTGTCCAAATAGAACCGCCAAATGTAAAAGTGCCCTGCCGTAGAAGTCTTGCGCCGTACAACACGTATCCCTTTCCAAAAGCTCCTTGACCTTTAGAATATCTCCCGTTGAAGCAGCCTCTGAGAGGACCATCACATCATTTAATGAAGTAAGCCGGATTCTGCAAGTGGGGCAACAGTCATCGAGAACGGACTTAGATAGGCAGTATTCGTGCAACCAGTGATTGCAACAGCGCAGTCGAACCATCCCGTCCCCGATCTACCAATCATCGAAGCAGAAGGAACAGTGTTCCTCAGTATTATCGGCATCCGCAGTCTTTCTAATGAGGTACGTGTCGGACAACCGGTCGTAATTATCATCATGTGGGTTAGGCACATTCTGATCAGCGATGTTGATATTCGTTTGCATCGTACGGGGAGAAAAATCACCTTATGAAGTAGGAGGGAGGTATTACGAAAAGCATTCGGACATGGTCAAATTCCGCGAGGGAGACCCCAACTGCCGAGTCGTTTTCGGAAAGTTGAGGGAGATAGCTATCAACGGAGAAGAGTCACCTCCCTCAGTAAAGGTCAATGTTCTGCCAAGTGTACATGTCCTTGGCGGCCTCACCGTACATAGTCGTAGGAAAATGGGCATCCCCTACTATCCAATACCCTCCCGCTGGCCGTCGTCGAAGGATGACAGGGACCGAACACCCCACCAGCAAAGCCACCGAGTCTCCCGTGGAGGCGTTCTCTGGAACCCATCCCACTAGAAATTCGAAATTCGTAACACTATTCCGATCGGCACACGTAGTTCCCAGGCGCCTGCCCTGGCTGAGAATTGCGTATACATACTCCAAGACCCTATTATCCATCTTTCTAGCATCCTCGGTGATCAGCCATCCGTAACGTATAGGCTTCGAATGACGGAGCAGATCACAAAATCTGGCGCCGCCAATCGCGAGTTGCCCGTTTGTTGCCAACCATTGACGAATTTCATCCACCTTCCTACCGTACGCGACTCCAGAAGTACGCGCGACGAATAAATCGAAATACGACAGGTGTGCGAAGTGCAATTCTCGAAAATTCAGTCCACTACCGTAAGCTCCCACCGACGGCGAAGAGGAAATAAATCCCACAAGGAGCCAAAATAGTAAGGAATTGACCATAGGGGTGAAGGCGCCCTTAGCTCGATTCCGTTCCCACAACTCTTTTATATGCTCCTCTAAGACTAGTAAAGGGGGCGTCATAGAATTACGAGGCTGTTCCATCAAACACGGCTTGGAAGAGAAGAGAGGCATCGGAAATATAGGTGTTGTCGCCTCCCCAAATACAGTACTGATGTATGCTATTCTATCGAACACAATCCCTCTGGTTGTAAGAACCTGGTCAACGATACGATATCTTGGCGTGGACCCAGAAGTGGCCTTCCAAACGGCGATAGTACTTTCGGAATTCCTCTCATCCAAGAAGAGATCCCGGCGGAGGATGTATCGGTCCTTGCGATCGTCAGCCCAAGTGGCTGCATGGAACCAATCCGGTACCCAAGATGGTTTTGCCTCCTTGTCAGGCCCTTCATTAGGTCTCTCATTGACAGACGCAACTGAGCCCACAGTCGCTGCCGCTGAAGCCTCCTTCCTGGCGAACAATACCGGAAAGTCGAGAGAGTTCATTAGCTTGATAGTTGTAAGGGTCATCTCGCGACTAATGACATACGTAGACTGTGCATACGCAGGGGAAGGTAGTAAGGTGTTCGCATCATAAGCTAGACCAAGGAATGCGAATACCTTATCGTGGATATCTGAGCTGCGACTTGAGCACATCCGAGATAGAATGTCGATGAGCTTGACAGGCTCGGCACTCAGGGTTTGCACTCGCAACGTGTGAAGTTGGCCTATATAGTCGCACGGATACTTCTCGAGAAAAGCGTAAGCAGATGGGCATCCAGCCATTCTAAATAATCCATAGTCAGTTCGCTATGGCATGTACCTTTCGCTGCTTTTCAGCCGAGAGAGCTGAATGAGCACGTACCTCTTGCATGCTTCAACGGCGTCATTAACGCTTCCTAGAGTTATCCGACCAACGTCGCCGCACAGAATCTTGAGCTCCGCCGCCACGGCCATTTCTTGGACTACCCAAGCCCGCGTCCAGTATGGCTGGTGGAAGAGCGAGGCTAGGTCCAACCAGTTGACGCAGTCCACCACTCTTTGCGGGACAGCGTCATTGTCCTCGAGAGCGATAAAGGCGGTCGAAAGTCGCTTAACACTCGCTACAGAAGCTTCCCAGCCGCTCCAATCCACCAACCACGACAAAACACACTTTGCTCGGCAGTAAATCGCACGCATCTGACGGATCTGGAGACTCCTCTCCACCACGTCCGCCTGATTAATGCAGAGAGCGTCCGCCCAGACAGACAATGAACCCTCCCTTCGGAGGCGGCGTAATGCTGTCTCGAGGCTAGTAGTCACAGATACTTTCGAGTCCGATACGATGATCTCCACCCTGTTGCTGGGGTCGCCCCAGCAGTACGAGAGCGCCACGTAGGATGGCATCGTGCCAAGTGAGACGTGCTCAAGTGTGCATTGCACCAGGTCTTCTTGGTTTGTGCTTGATGTCGGGGGGGCAATCTTGAGGATGCGGATCTCGTTCTGGACAATATCGAGAGGCCGGTACTCAAAGCCGCATGTGGTGCTGCTGCTTGGAAATTCCATTGATTGCTGTCAAATGCCTGAAAAGCGGGCACGTAAGCGAGGCGGTTTTGAAAAACACACGTTAGTGAGAAGCTCCCTTACCAAAATCATATAGTTAATAACTCGATATCAAATAACGGGCGAATAGCTATAAGTTAGGTACCGAAATAATTACGTATTGCCAGGTTTTTAAAAGCTTATAGCTATATATTATATATTAGTTATATAGCAGATTAATTGTAATTTTATAATAAAAGTATATGTATTAAGAGCCGAAAAAGCATAATATACGTAATATCAGTAATAATTTAATAAATAACAGGTAAATAGCTATAAGTTAGGTACCGAAATAATTATATATTACCAGGTTTTTAAAAGGTTATAGCTATATATTATATATTGGTTATATAGCAGATTAATTGCAATTTTATAGTAAGAGTATATATATTAAGAGCCGAAAAAGTATAATATATATAATATTAGTAATAACTTAATAAATAACGGGCAAATAGCTATAAGTTAGGTACTAAAATAATTATATATTACTAGGTTTTTAAAAGATTATAGCTATATATTATATATTAGTTATATAATAGATTAATTACAATTTTATAGTAAGAGTATATATATTAAGAGCCAAAAAAATATAATATATATAATATATATATCTTAATAAAACTAATATTATATTATTAATAACTTTCTTTATATTAGTTTAAGGCCCTAAAAGGCTATAAATTAAATACTAAATTAATTATATATATTATAATAGAAAATATATATTTTAGGATCTAATATATTATAATATATATAATAAATTTATTACTAAGAGTTTGGAACTTGCTTAGAGATTAAGGCTAGAAGTATTTCCTAAATCTAAACCCCTTTTACTTTTAGTATAATTAATAATAATTTTTTTAGATATTACTTCTAAATAAGCTAATTCTTTAATAGTCTTTTATTCCCGAATCCTTAGTAAATTATTACCGGATTTTAATCTTTTATTTCTGAATCTAATTTTCTAAAAATATCTTACCTAAAGAAAAGTAAAGAAGAAAAGAAAGAAATAAGGTATAAAAGTAATATAACTAGATAAGTATACTAGTAAGAAAAGTATTAATAAGTTCCAGATCCTAATTTAATAGGTTATTATTTACTTACTTATATTTCCTTAAGCTTCTTCTATTTACTATAGATTTAATAACTAATATATGCCTTTTCCTAGCTTCTTTAAATACTATTTAATAATCTTCTCCTTAATAATTTTCTTTTTAATAACTTTCTCCTTAATAACCTCTTTCTCTTTTATAACCTTTTTCCTTAGATATACCGACCTCTTTAATTCTAATTATATAGTAGCCTGATTCTTTATATATATTACCTTCTTACTATATCCAAGAATATTTAAATACTATAAGTACTTTAAGTATAGAGCTATTTAGCTTCCAAATACTATTAATTCAATCTCGAAATATATAAGAATTATTAACTAGATATTAAAGATCTATACCTAATTCTATAGGACTTTTATTATAGAATATAGGCCTGCCTTATATAATATAAAAGCCTGCTATTCGCAAATCTACTAGAATTTAAAAGTAAAGTATCGAGTTATTACTAACTAAATAAGAAATTACTATTTGTTTATTTATAAGAATCCGAGAATAAAATATTAAATAATAATTACCTAATAGTAGATATTATAGAGAGACTTAAGAGATCCCTAGTAAGATTTAAAAGACTCTTTACTTAAGCCTAAGTATTATAAGTACTATTTTATTTTATAATTCTTCCGAAAATATAATAGCTTTCTAACTAATTACTATTAAATTAATAACTATATTCCTATAAATCTATTATAAATACAAATCTCCTAGATACTTATAATCGAGAAATAAAGAATAGATATATATATATTTTATAAAGCCTATTATATAAATGAGCTATAAATTTAATAAGGCCTATAGGATTAGGTATTTATAATATATAAATAATAAGGAATTAGAATCTATTAGTTAATCTTAAGGAAGTTAATAATTTATTTTTTAAATATTAACTATTTACTAGGGTACTAATCTAGAACCTCCAAATTTATAAAACCGGAATAAGAATCCTTTACTAAGTTATAATCTCTTATTATATAGTATAATCCCAGATAATAGTAATTATAGTATTAATAATTTCAATAATAGTTCCCCAGAATATAATAGTAAAACGGAGTCTAATAGCTAGAAGCTATATAGCGAATTATAGACAAATATTTCCTTTTTTATAAATAGTAACTAGCCTAGTCTCGGGTATTTCTTAAACTAACTATTCCCGAGTAGTAATAATAATAATAGTAATAATTCCGACTTTATTTCCGAAAAGACCCCTAATATGCCTTATCTAGATAATAATAATAGTATTAATAAGAATAATAATAATACCGAGAATAACTAAATTATTAATAATAAGGATACTGAAACTAAGGATAAGGGTAAGAGTAATAGTAAGGATAAGGCGAAATTAGAAGCTCAATTATAAGCCGAGATTACTGGACTTAATAGGCTACTAATTAACTATATTTCGGAGCTAGCTTGTTATTTATTTGATTTCTAAAAATATATAAATAAATAATATACTAAGTCTAATAATAGATAAGATTTCTTTTATTTTACTAAATAATATATTATACTTCTATAATACTATAATTTCCTTTCGAATTATAGTCTTAATAAATAAAATAGCAAACTATTATATCTAGAGTAAATAATAAACTAGTAAGAATATATAGTAGTTAGGGATATTAACTAGTAAGCCATATTTACTAGTCTTATTATAAATAATAATAATAACTATTTACCTAATAGCCAGGTTATAAATAATAATAATAATAATTCAGATAATAGTATTCTTTATAAGCTTAACTTTAATATATTATAGGTGAATTATAACGAAAACAATACTAAACCAGTAGCTAATATTCTAGATTATTACTCGTATTTATATATACTTTACTCTTAGATAAACTACTATAAAGGTTTAAGATAATATAATATTAATAGCTTTTATAGGTATACTAATTGCCTTTCTTTTACCTAATAAGGAATTCAAATTAACTTATATCTTTGTTTTTAATAAAATATCTCTATTTCCATATATTTATATATAAATATTACTAATTCTATAATGAATCCTGACTAGTCCAAGGTCCAGAAAGTAGCCTTTTATAAGGTGCCTTACTATTACTTTAGTTATATAATTAGTTATAAGAATATTTATATTTATATTTTCTTTCCTTTTATATAGGATTCTATAAAAAAGACTATATTTCCTAGATATAATAGTAATACTTTATTTTCTATTCTCTAATATTAGTTTAATAAGATTCTTTTACTAGCTATATTTTATAATATTTTACTAATAAATTACTAGTATATCTCTTTTAATTAGAAGTATACTAAACTTAAAACCAAGGTATACTAATAAGAGAATATTAGTTCTATATATAATAATAATATTCAAGCTAAGGTAATACTTCTTTATTATATGGTTTAAGGTTATATACTATAAGTAATTTAGTATAATATTATTTAGTAACTTTCCCTTTATAGTAATAAGCTATATTATAATACTTGTATTTACTTTTTAAATAAGAATATTAAACTCAACTTTAAGGCTAATACCTTATTAGAAATATAGGATATTTTTATTTCTATATTATCTCTAGTCCTTAACTTTTCAAAACTAGATCGGTCCCGAATCTATACTAATTTAGTAAAAGAAACTATTTTAATCTAATTTGTATTATTTAAGTAACTACTTAATACTAATAGATATATCCCGACTATATACCTTTTTTATACCTGCTATCTCAAGGCCTTTACTAAATGGGCTAACTTAGGTAAATATAGAAAGTCTATAAAGCCTATCTTTTATATAACTATTATATTCCGAGATATTACTAATATAATACTAGTAATCTCCTAATATTACTATAAGTATTATTAAGGCTAGATATATTTATAGGTATATAATAGCTTTAAGGAAATATATAATATAGTAAATTATAAGTCTTTAACTAGTAAGTTCTTAGAGGAACTAGTTCGGAATCTAAATATTAATAAGATAATTTAGATATATAATAAGAATACTATAAAAACTCTTAAAAAGATATAAAATATCTATTTTATAAGATATTTTCACCTATTTTATATATTTATATTTATTATATATTATTTCTTTAATATTTATAAAAAGTATTATTTTTCTTTTACTTTTATTAATAAGTTAAAAGCTTATTTAAAAGAAGCTAGTAATTAGGGCTCGAATTACTAGCTAACTACTACTAATTACTAATTTTTTTGGAAGTTACTAACTAAATATTAAATTAACTTTACTTCTCTAAATATTCTTAAATATTTAATAGCCTTTAAATAAATATCTATTATAAATCTAGTACTTAGTATACCTTATAAATAATATAAAGTTTTAATTATACTTCTTATAGTATTGCCTTTTACTTTTAATATAGGACTAGTTTTTATAAGTCCAAAATTATTTTAATATCTCTAGAAAATAATATTTTAATATTCGAGAAAGGCTCTTTTCGAAATAAGTATTTAAAAAGGTAATTCTATTTATAGATATAATTAGTACCTTAACTGAATTAATTAGGATTATTTAGCTTTTTATAACTAATTCTCTAATAAAATTATATATACTAGTAATATAATTCGAAATAAATATTATAAGAATTAGAAAGAGGTTATTATATCTAAAGAAAACCTAGTATATATTAAGGTAATAGATTACTAGCTAAAGCTTTATAAGAATAACTCTTAATACTTATAATATATCTAGTTATATTTTCTTATTATAATTATATGAATTTATTAGATAAATATATTCTTTATTATTAAGGATATAGTTAAACTAGAGTTTAAGGAAAAGATAAATAGAGAAGAAATTACGTTTTATTAGGTATTTTTTTAGAAGTATTTTATTAATAATTAGAAGTAGTCTATTTTAATAATAAATATATAATAAACTAAAACCAAATATATTTAAGATTTCCTAGAATATATATAGGGCTTTAGGGAAATGAATTATAAAGGCTAGAAAGATCGGGTATTTCGTATCCTAAGCTTTTATATTTATTAGATTACGAAATATTATATTAGTAGAATTAAATAGTAAAAGTTTTATATACTAATTAGTAAATACTTTATAATAATTTATTAGCTATTCTCTCGCCTAACTATAACTAAGTTTATTTAGTATAATAGTAATTATATATCTTTTTAAATATAGGTTTATTATTATTACCTGGCCTAATTATAAATAAAACAAGATATAGTTCTTAGTATTAATTTCTTATTACTAATTATAATTAACTTCTTCTTATAATATTAGCCTGCCTATAATTAGTTATTAAAGTATTTTATATCTTAAACTAATACTTTTATAATAGAGTAATATTATAAATAGTAATAATTTAAAATAGATTTTAGAAAAGAGAATAATTATAAGTATAATAAGAAACGGGATATTTTTAATTATAAGTCTTTTAATAATAATAATAAAACCCTTCTCGAATTATTAAGGAAATACTAGTATATACTAGACTAGGAGTTTATAATACTAGAAGATATAAAGTATTATATATTATCTCAGATACCTATAAAATATATAGCTATTCTTATCCTATTTAATATTAATTTAGTAGCGATTTCGGTAGCTCTAGACCTCTTATACCGGATATAGTAATAGGTTAAGTATCTAGATAAAATCTAATAATTTAATAGAAAAATATTAGTAATTCGCTAGTATTTTAAAGCTATTTTACTTACTAAATACTTTATAGAATCCAATATTTAATATTATATTTTATATTAATTTATTTTATTTATTATAATAATAAAATATAAACTTAATATAATTTATTAATTCTTTATTTAATTATTAGAATAGCTTTAAAAAAGCCTATTTATATATTTATAGTAATATATATAAACTAGTTATTTTTTTAGTAAACCCTATTTAGTAATATATTACTAGTTCTTAGTAGCCTATTTACTATCTCTTATATAAGGCCCCTTTTTCGGTAAAAGGTAAGAATGCTAGTATACTAATTAGTATATATACTACTAACTAATATACTTTCTAGTAAAAGGGATTTCGGTAAAAGGGTACCTTTCCTACTACTCCCCACCCCCCTTTAAATAAGCATTCTCTTGTCTCGAAGTATGTACTCGTTATATTCTCGTATAATCCGATTTATAGGGTTACTATCTGCTATATCTATAAGTCCTGCGTTATTCCAGGGGCATATAGTCAAGAGCGGTACCTGCGAGCGCAGCTATACCGACTTTTGGGAGACGAGCTCAAGGCGACTGCATAGCTTCTCAGTAGCTATAACCTGAGGAGTATAGCCGAGCTTAGAGAGTATAAGCCCCGGCCCGAAAACAGGTACCAGATAATTAAGTACCTGGTTAGCTATAATAGTATCTACTATCTATAGCTATAGTATAGCTATAGTACCTGCTATCTCCCCAAGATAAAGGAGTACTAGGCTGCTTGCTATAAGACCGAAGCAAGGTCTTATAAGAGTAGTTAGTTATAGAAAGAGTATAAGCTATAGATATATTTTACTATAAAGGGCCGGATTAATTATTTTATAGTAGTAGATAGGGAGAAAGGCAGGGAAATAGCTAGAGGCTCTATATTATTAACTAAGCCAGAGAAAGAACTATTTAAGTAATTAGAGAAGGATTATAAAAATATAAAATATAATCTTGAGAAGCAAGTAACTATAATCTAGAATATTAGAGATTTAAGGTCAGAAAAAGTACTATGGCTATATAATATAATAAGTTTTTTATATTACCTAACTATACTAAAGAATAAGGAAATCTAGAGCTTATATAAGCTACTATTAAAGAAAGAGCTTAATACGGATAGTAAGGATACTAAGGATTCTATTCCTTATATAAGGCCCTTTTTTTAGTAAAAGATAAGAATGCCTATATACTAATTAGTATATATACTACTAACTAATATACTTTCTAGTAAAAGGGATTTCGGTAAAGGGATACCTTCCCTACTACCTTTTAATAAGTATTCCCTTGTCTCGAAGTGCGTTCTCGTTATATTATTATATAATCTAGCTTATAGAGTTACTATTTATTATACCTGCAAGTTCAATATTATTCTAGAGGCATATAGTTAAGAGTAGTACCTGTAAGTATAGCTATACTAACTCTTGGGAGACGAGCTTAAGGCGACTATAAAGCTTCTTAATAGCTATAACTTGAGGGATATAGCCGAGCTAAGAGAATATAAGCCCTGGCCTAAAGACAAGTACCAGATAACTAAACACCTAGTTAGCTATAATAATATTTACTATTTATAGCTATAGTATAGCTATAATACCTGCTTATAGGACTGGGTCTTATATATTAAAACAAGAAATTACTTTGTAAAACTCTATTACCTAGTATAGGCTAAGTAAGAACTAACTATAATTAAATAGTAGTTATTAAAAGGCCCAATAATATAATAGTAGTATATAGAGTTAGTAAATTCTATAGCCTAGATTTGATTTCTAGTTAGGCTCCTGATTTGCTTCTTAATAAATACTCCTATAGCATTTAGTAATAAGTAGATCTATTTTTTTTAGTCTTGTTTTTTGAGTAAGAGATATTATATAGGGATGCTAGTCTAGCTTCAAGAAGTATATAAAGCCCTCCTTACCCGCCCTTTGCCTTTCCTTTTCTTCTTTCCTTCTCTTCTCCTACTCTCTTCTCCTCTGGCCGCTTCTTCTTCTTTTCTCCTTGCTCCCTCCTAATTAAATAAGCAAGAAGTAGAGATAATATAAAAACTAGAATAGTAAAAGAATTAGTAGCCAGTTATACTCTAGGGTTTTACTCCCTAAGCTTTCCTATACAGGTCGTTTTATTAGGTACCTATCCCGAAAAGAAATCACTCACATTACCTGCCGGGGCTTTAAATCTATAGTTAGCTTACTAGTATAGTATACTCGAGACTATTCGTAGACCGACCGCCCTGCTCCCTTCTTCCGGAAGGCTATTAATACCCGAAATAGTAATAAGGAGGCCGGAGCTTCCGTTATATTATAGCTAAGGGGTCGCCATAATAGTAAGGATATATATAGTTAGTTCTAACTATATTATAAAGGCTTAGTATTAGGCTTTTAGTAAATTAAAAAAGCTTATTTTAATATATATAACCTAGAGCCAAAGTAAATGCAGTCACGTGCTCGCTTAAGTCACGTGACTGCATTTACTCGAGGCATTCTAGTAAAATCCACTAGCTAATTTAATTATAAGTACTATAAGCTAGTAGGATATATAGCCTAGCTTAAATTAACCTAGCCTTTTTAAAGAAAGAAATTATATAATTATATATTACTTAAGCCTTTTCTTACTTAAAAGTAAGAAATTAGTTTCTAGATTCTATTATATAATATAAACTAAATAAATATATTATATACTTTTCTATAATATCTTGAATTTATTTCTTTATAAAACTCTTATCCTAATATTATTTAGTGTTCTATTATATAGTAATAGAGTTTTTTTATATAGGCTAATATAAGTAAAGTAATCTATACTACTACTATCTCTATTACTATATAATAGAGAACTTTTAAATTTTTGCAGGGGTTAAAAAGTACCTGATTTCGGTACTATAAATATATTAGAATATAATAAACTATTACTACTACTATTACTACTAGTATATATACTATATATTGTATTAAATATTATATTTAGTAGGTACTATACTCTAGCTATAGGTGCAATTATATAGTACTAGCCGAGTCTATATTAAGAGATATATACCTGAAATATAAAGGTAAAATTATATAAGTATATAAATAATTAATATATAATAGTACTACTGGCACTAATTTAATTACTGCTAGTACTTGTTTATATTACTAGTAATAGTAGAAGAAGTATAGAAAAGTCTTTAAATTTCACTTTTACTATTTCTAAAGTAAGGCTTACTAGTAGTAATAACTAGAGTATCTCCTAATACTACTAATGCCTCCCAAAACCCGAAAACCCAACTTATAAGTGCTTTCTAAACTGCCTAAATTACCTAAACTATTACCTAAACCATTTCCTAGAAAAAAGGCTAATCCGAAAAAAAAACCTCTAAAGAAAACTCACTAATACTAGTACTAGTACCACTTGCTTATAGGTACTAATATATAAGCAAGTACAAGTCCCGGTTAATTACTAAGCAAAGTTATACTATATCTATATTTTGGTATAGACTACAGAAATTAATATCTTAGAAGTTAGTAATAGTAGTATTAGGTATAGTAATACTGTTTCTAATAAGATTGCGGTTAGTAATATAATAAAAGATATGGCTGCAGTAATTGAAACCAGTAGTAATAGTATTAGGAGAATTACTAATAGTATTATATCATATACTAATAATAATCCTATTATTAGTAATAGGGTTAGGAATAGGCATATAGTATATTCTACTATTATATTAAGTACTACCGCTACTATTGCAATAACTATAAGAGCTATTACTATAAATACTATAAGAGCTACTACCGCCGCAAGTACTATAAGAGCTACTGGATAAGGCACTGCCATATAAATAAGGCTCTCGAGATAATATTAGTAGTAAATTATTCTCTTTCTTATTATTATTATTACTATAACTTTTATTATTAGAGTTAAAACTCATGGGTTTATTACTATTATTATTACTAGAACTAGAGCTTAATTTGATTGGTTCTTTATAAGTACTACTAGCAGGGGAAAATCCAGATCTAGTAGTAGTAGAAGTAATAGGATAATAGGGAGGGGGGCTAGAGGAACTAGTAGAATAGTTACCGTATTAGTAGTACTAGTAGCGGAAGGGATAAGGACTACTAGTAGCAGGTTTACTATTAGTAATACGGGATATAAAGTAAATATAGTATCTATAGCTAGCGGGGTAAGTAGTCTAGCTAATAGAGGCAGAGGCAGGGCGAGAAGATCTAGTAGTAGTAAATGGGCCAGATCTAGAAGTGGCAGATATACTAGATCCGGAAGTAGTAAAGGGGCCAGATCCGGAAGTAATAGAGGGAATAGCAGGGGCTGGCTAGAAGACTCGCAGATTGCCAGAAATATACTCTGGGAAGAAAATATTATAATACTAGTTTTACTAAGTATAAGTAGTAGAGCGAATATTAGTAATACTATTAAGGAGGTAGTTATGAGCTATATTAACTTGACCTATACTAGGAAAGGCAGTAGTAGTAGCAGGAAAGCGGATAAGTATAGCTTTATATTAATACTTAGTAATATACTTCTTTGCCTTTTTAATATTATTAGTAGTAATTATATTACTACTAGTAAGATTAAGGCTAAGAGTAGTAAGGCAATTAAAATCTGGCGGTAATAGAATAGGCTTAGGGGCGAAATCTATTAGTATAAGTAGTTAAATAAAGCTACTAAGATTATTAGGGTTTAATATAATAAAGAAATAGTAATAGCTACTTAATTTAATATACTAGTAAGTAGTAATATTAGCGGCAAATACTTAATTAAAAGTAAGTAGTAATAGAAAGGAAATATAATAAGTAATCCAAATAAAATATACTAATATAAATATAAGTAGTAATAGGAAGGAAATATAAAATATAATAAATAATCTAACTAAAATATAATAATACAAATGCGAGTAGTAATAGGATAGAGATATAATAACTTAAAGGCAAATAGTAAAGTAGTAATAGAAAGGAAATACAATAATCTAAAGGAAAGATAATAATATAAAAGTAAGAAGTAATATAAAGGAGATATAATAATCTAAAAATAATATAATAATTTGAATATAAGTAGTAGTAGAAAGGAAATAAGAAGTAAAAAAAGTAACTTATATATATATAAGGAATACAAAAGCAGTAGTAATAATAGAAGCAAAAGAAGTTATAATTATAAAGGTTAAAGAAGTAGTAATAGCAAGAGTAAAAGAAAGAGTCGAGGTTATCTTATAGAAAGGAATATTAGTAGTAGAAGTAGGATATATAAGAGAGTAATAAAGGCTTTAGTAAATATATAAGAAATCTAGGAAGTGAATTAAATCCAAGAAATAAATTAGGCAAGAAAAGGTAAAGTAGTAGTAGTAAAAGTAGTAAATATATTATTATTAGATATTAACTAATTATAGTAGTAGTAAGAGTAGTAAATATATTATTAGGTACTAACTAATTATAGTAGTAGTAATACTAGTATTATAAAATTAAATTAGTTTAAAATATACTAGAATTTAACTTATTTAAATAAAATTAAAATACCAAACTAACTAGTATAATTACTACTTCTATTACCTAAAGTACTAAAGCTATAGCTTATATTAAATAATAAGTACTATATATTTATTTATTATAATACTAGCTATTAGTAAGTACTTAGTCCAGGAGTAGTAAGCCGCTATTTGCGTAATAAGTACTAGGTAAAAAGGGAGCTTTAAAAGCAAGTTAAGAAATATATTAAGTAGTAGTAATAGCCATATAACTATTAAAGCATACTACTACTACTAGCTAGATCTGCTTTATAACTAGTTCTCCTAGTTATTAATAGATACTAGTATTAAGACTATAACTTTTTAACTCGAAATCGGAAAGCCATATATAAATATATAAATAAAAAATATAATAAGAAATATATAAAGAATATAGAGATCTTTAATCTTATATAACTCTAAATATAAGTAGGAGAGAAAAGGGTATAATATTGGGTTATAGATAAGAATAAAGAAATTAGATATATATTCCCTAATCTCGTAATATATAGTAAGTAATAGAGACGAAAGTAGTAGTAGTAGTAGTAGTAGTGGTAGTAATATAGGTAAAAACAAGGAAATCAAGAAAGAAGTTATAGAATAAAGTAAGGAAGTCAAAAAATAATAACTAGTTTTAAACCAAAAGCTAATAGTAATAGAACTTGACCCATAATTATAATATACGGATTGGAATACTAGTCTCTTATAGTCCAAATATAGTCTTACTACTACTACCAAATTTATAAAACTACCTGACTTAAAAGAGTAATAGTTAGTTCAGGTATTAGGATTATAGAACCGGATTCTCGACTATTATCTTAGTATACTCTAGGCCATTAATTATAAGGACATTCTCAAGTAATAGGTATTACCAAAAAATGAAGCTATAAGCCAGAACCTATTTAAGAGGCCAAATAACTAGATACTAGTTAGGTATAACTAGTAATAGTAGTTATTCTTATACTATATAATACGAATATTACCCGAGGATAGTTGGGAGAATAAGACTAAGATAGGAATAAGATATACTAAGAAGTAATAGTAATATATAGACGATCTATATGATTTACTTAAAGAGAGAGAAAAGTAAGGAGTAATAGTAATAGTAGTAGTAGTAATAGTAGTA
Source organism: Hyaloscypha bicolor E (assembly GCF_002865645.1). NCBI lineage: Eukaryota > Fungi > Ascomycota > Leotiomycetes > Helotiales > Hyaloscyphaceae > Hyaloscypha > Hyaloscypha bicolor. Next base: position 136,493 of record NW_020194671.1, read on the forward strand.
GTAGATAATACCGATCCAGAACTTAATATAGCTATTATAGGCTTAATTATAAGTATTATAATATAAGATATAAGTCGGGTCCTATTATATAAATTACTATTAATATATTTCTTAGTTATATATAGTATTAACCTATTAATAAAGGCATTCCGGCTAGTATTTAATTATATACTAATTCTTATATAAGTTCTTTAGATAATATAACTACTATTACTTGAAGTTATACTACTATTATAAATATAGCTAGAGCTTAGATTATATAGCTATATAGAGGTTAAGTTAGTATAAGTACGAGTAGTAGAGATCTATTAGTAGTATTTATATAAAGGGTTATTCTCGCTAGTATTAAGTATTCTAACTTAACTTACTTATAAAAAGGCCATTAATAAGCTTTATTACTTTCTATTAAATATCTTTTGGTCCGATAACTACCAGACTATATATTATTAGAATATAGGAGTAGTAATAGTAAAGATTTGAACTATATAGCAAGAAATAACCCGGGAATTAGAAGAGATCTTATTTAAGCTACTCTTTTACTAGTATATACCAGATATACTACTACTACTAGTAATTAACCATATGGGTTTAGTATAAAACTCTTAACGGGACAATCTTAGCTTTATTAACTATCCCGAGAACCAGGAGTTAGGGTTAGGGTTAGGGTTAGGGTTAGGGTTAGGGTTAGGGTTAGGGTTAGGGTTAGGGTTAGGGTTAGGGTTAGGGTTAGGGTTAGGGTTAG
>NW_020194672.1:0-3750 GCF_002865645.1 Hyaloscypha bicolor E
AAGTACTATTTATATAAGGTTAGTAAAGTTATTATTTAGAAATAGGGATTATAGTATTATAGTATTAATATATAATTCCTAAATTTACTAAGCCTAAAGAGATCTAGTTTACTAGTTAAGTTACTAATAGGATATAAGGTTATATAACTATATCCTATATCCTATATCTTATTACCTATATCTTATTACTTATTACTCATATCCCGTATCCCGTATCCCGTGACTATATATGTGACTCCCAGAGAAATAGCTATACTAATACTAGAAACTTTCTAAAAATGCGAAAAATAGTATCTTCCTCTAATTATATATAAATTCCCTAATCCGGTCTAGTACTAGATTTCCCAAATACTTTATATATTCATATTACTTCTAAGATTTTAGTTATATACTAAAGGCTATAGCCTTTTATATATAACTTTCTTTCCCATAATATCTTTTTATCTCATATATCTATTTTCTACTCTATCTATACTTAACCTATTCCTCTATATCTAATTATATAGTATTTATATTAATTAGGTACTTAAGGGCATTTATTAGCTTCAATTTTATTATAGAATTAGTAGGATTCGATTCTCTCTTAATTTATTTAACTTCTATAATTTCTTATTATTTATATATCTAGTAAAAATATATTATATTAATTATTAGGCATTTCTCTCGAGTAATACCTAATTTAATAAGGCATTTATATAATGACTTCGAATTCATATAAATAACTAGTAATAGTTCTATTTCTAATACTTTATTAATTATAGATTTAACTAAAGTATCTATATTAAAACTATAAGCTATACTATAGAATTCCAAAGCTAGAATACTTCTAGTAATTCTCTTGTATTTAGTAAAGAACTAGTGAATAATATTAGTATATCTAGTTCTATTTACTAGAACTAGAATATATCTAATTTAAGAAAAAAGATCTCTATTATTTGCAAATAAAGTATTTATAAAAATAATTAAATAAGAACTTCTTTATTAGCTTTATAAATCTTAGTTATCTAGTAATATTCTTAATTTACTATTAAATATACTTATTAAGTGCCTTTATATTAGTTTCCGAAAGTTTAATAGCTTAAGTAATAATTAATAGGTTATATAAAGCTTCTAGTTAATAGACTAATATAATATATATTCTTTTATATATTAGGTAATATATTAGTTCTTAATAAAGAGATTTTAATAAATAGTATCCCTATTACTTATAGTAATAGTATTTTTTATAGAAATAATTCGAAAATTCTTATACTAGTATTCCTATATAAAAGTAATTCTAATAATATTTATATAAATAATACCTCTATTAAATTTGAGATTATAATTAAAAGTAAGAGATTTATATTCCTTAGCTAAGAACTTAGCCTTATAAAGTTTTAGTTACTTTATTTTTATAAAATTATTAGTTCTAATAAATAGGGTATTATTAGTTTAAAGGCTAATAATTCCGAAAAATTACTTACTATAAAATAAGTAAGAGTTATAAATTAACTATTTTATAAAAAGCTTATTAATATAATAGGAATAGTAAGTTTTAAACTAGTAATTTCTAGTTTCTAGTATACTATATAATAGTTTTATAATCTTTAGAATAAAATTATCCTTTAGATTTAGCTTTCTAATAAGCTTATAAGGTAGGTTAATATAGAAATTATAATTAAGTAAGGTTATTAATTAGATATAAGCTTATAAGATATTATATAAATATAATTCTATAATATCTATTATTATAATCAGTAGATATAGTTTTGATATTCGATATGGTATTTAAGGTTTCGTTTGATGAAGATCATACAGATTAACATACAATCATTTCTTGATCACTTTTTAATCATATAGTATCTTAGTATGATTTGATCTTATATAGATTAATTCTTTTTCTCTTTCTGTTTATTTATATATAATTTATTTTGAAGAATATGATTAATGTAAAATATTGATTAATTATAGCAAATGGTAAATATAATAAGGCGTTTCAAATATCGAATTCATTATTTCGATTTGCAATAGTATTGTCGAAGATCAATATTTTGATTATGTTAGGTATGAAAGGAAAATATATATCCATTATATAATAAGATTATTGTCTCTAATTATTGTTATCATAGGGATTTGTGAGCATATGATTGGTCATAAAGGAATATCTTCTATTAAGCTTTTAAGATAGATGACTCATAAGGATATATTGTTCATTAACGATTATTATAGTAATATATGGCCTTCCTCGGTATGGAGATCAAATGTTGAAAACTCTAATATGTAAGAGTTTTCATTCTTAAATATAAGGGAGAGCGATTCTTGCATCTGAAGTATTTGCAAAATCGCTATGAAATAAAAATTTTAATAATAAATATATGTGCTATAAGTAATCAAAATTGTCGATTATTAAGGCGTTTTTAATGAGAGGATATTTTTTCTTCCCTCAAGTTTATTGGTAAAATATTTTTCAGAAATAATTATATTAGTCCTCTTATGATTCAAAATTTGATGTTCATCACGATCAAACATGCGTATGATATATTTAGTCAAAAATATTAGGAATCTGTGATTTATATAGGAATGTCTAGATGCGAAAGGAGTTATTCGAATATTCCTATCGCAAGTGGTATATCTTTAATCGATCTGATTTCCTATTGCCAATGAATTAATGTATCATGTGATATTTTATATATTATATTAAGATATTACTCGATGAATCGATATTATTTTATGAGTTTTTATTATTGATGATGTCATTACACGAATCTTAGTCAAAGAATGATAATAGATCCTTGAATCTATTGTCAGGAATTGAAGAATCGAGAATAATAAGGTATATTGATTGAAAATTATTTGGCCTTAATTTCGTATATATCGGAGTGAAATTATGGAAATTAGATAATATAGGAAAAGACGAGTTCATTAAAGTATACTAAGAATATACAAATTTAGGATATTTTATGAGTATTAGTGTTGTTTGTATAATATGAAATTTCTATTATTCTCCTTATAGTGGAATGAATGTGTTGTTGTTGTGTAATGCCAAGCCCGTAATAATCATCTATTTGGAATTATATGGGATATGATTTTTTTCGAAATATCTGTTTGCTTTCTATGAGTACGGGGTCATAAGTTGTTTTGTATTTCGATCTATTTATCAAAAGAAATTGTGATTAGAATTATTGTGTAGAAGGGTTGTGTGTGTCTTCTAATTTCTGTCTAATATACTCGATTCATTCGTAATATTTCTTTGTATTGACATGAAATATATAATTATTTGATAGAAGAGGCAATTAGAGATATTCGAGAAATAATCCCCCTATAATTGCCAATAATGATTAGTCGGGCTTGGATTGTGGATAGGGCTTACGCATTGATCATTCCGAGTGAGCTGTCTGGCGGTTTTTATATGTCCATTATGTAAGGAGAATATAAAATGATTTCCATATTTGTCTTATGAGATCATTTGAAAGGCCCTATAATATCATAAAGTTTATCCTATCTATGTTGATATAGTTCTTTGGCGAAGGCCATGTAATTCAATTTTATATTATTCTGAATGATTCTTTCTCCCTCTCTAAGATTCCAATTAAAGATCTTAGAGTCCCCGTACTTTTCTTTTTTATATAGAAATTTAAGGGCGAAATAATTGATTCTAATTCTTATTCCTATATGTTCTTTCTGGAATTGCTTCAATTCTTGATCCATAGATTCGAATATTATTTATCATTCTTTATAATTATATAATCGCTCTTTTAATAATCATATAAT